>NC_092710.1:70769337-70994837 GCF_047496885.1 Scyliorhinus torazame
GAGCCAAAAAGAACTTCCAGGTCTAAACGAAAGTAAAAAGCAGAATCACATTCCAGCTCTACCCACACAATGACATCACTGCACCCAGTTGATAAAACACACTTTTCTTAAAGGGACTCTCAGATGACGCAGCCTATGTCATTACTACCAATGTGGACAATACCATGTGCCTCTTTTCCGTTCTGTTTCAGGATGCACTGTAGCCGTTTAGACATATCCAGGACGCTGGCACCAGCAAGGCAACACACGACGCTGGAGTTTCACTTACGGCCACAGAAACGCTTGTCTGTGCCTCTGACTATCGAGTCTCCGACCACTATCACTCGTTTCGACGTAGCCCACCCTTCTCTATAGCAAAACCAATTGTGATGCCACAGGCCTGGCTACTGCTGGTCCCTTCCACGAAGAGGGTATGCCCCACCCCCAACAGTATCCAAAACGGTGTATCTGTTTGAAAGGGGAATAGCCACAGGATGCTCCTGCCTTACCTGCCTGCCTCTCCAGTCCGTCACCCATCCACCTGTCTGAACCTGTGGTGTGACAACTTCCCACATCTAATGTCGATCACACTCTCTGCCCCATGTATTCTCAGCAATGTGTATAGCTGCTGCTCCAACCAAAGTACGTGATCTGTGAGGAGATGCAGCTGGTCAGACTTCCCGCAGACAGAGTCGTCAGGGATTCAAGAAAGCTCCATCACCTCCCACATTTTGCATGAGGAGCATTTCACTGCGCTGTCTGCCATTTATGCCGCAGCACATATTAGAAAGATGTAAGAATAAGAATCCTACCTTGCTTGTCCTCCTCACAGTGCCTTTTCTTGGTTAGAGCAGAAGAGAGGAGAGAAACACTAATGTAGTATTTTGGGCTAAACCGCTCCTTGACACCAGTTCTTCGCCGATCCATACTACAGTCGAGGTCACTGAGTTTACTTCTCTCAGAATCCTTATCTTACACCTCTGCGATCTGCATTAATAACTACATTCACGTTAACAGAAACACTGGTCTCGCTGCATTTCGATTTCCCCACTCAATTCCATGCATCACCCTTGTTCCGACACAATGCACCACGGCCTCTTCAGTCACACTGACCCGCTCTATCTCAACGCTTTTCTGGTCAGCAGTTCCCTTTTATACTTCGCCTCAACCAAGATTCCAAAAGAAACAATTTTTATTTCCGTGAAGTGAGAAGAGTGAGAACAAAAGCATAAATACCAGTAAACCTCTGTAAATCTCATGCCCTTCGCTTTCCTTTCACACTACCCCTTACTTTAATCTCCCCACCTGTTGTACATTCACAGTCGATTCCAACCTTTCCCTCGCAGCCCTGAGCACTTGGTCTCAGCAAAAGTCACAGCTTATCTCCTTCTGCCCACAGATCAAAAAATATCGAAATGCCATGGTGTCGCTCTCTTCGACAAAGGAACATAATAACTATGAGCAGGAGTAGGCAATTCAGCCACTCGAGCTCGCTCCGCCATTCAATCCGATCTCTCAAGTCGACTTTCCTGTCCGATCTCCATAACTCGTAAAGCCTTCTTGATTCGACAGGGTAGATGCAAGAAGGTTGTTCAGGAGCTGCAGGAGGCCAGAACTATAGTCACAATCTGAGGAGATGGGGTAAACCATTTACTACTGAGATGAGGACAGATTTCCTCACCCAGAGATTGGTGAATACGTGAATTTCACTACCACAAGAAGTTAGGATCCTGTTATAAAACATTCTCTGCTGTTTTTCCTTTTTGTCAATTCCACTCCTGACTGTCTTCAATCCACTATCCTCTTGCTAGCTGCTGCAACACTGATATTTCCGTTTCAACTACAGATTTTGGGCACACTGAAACATGTCTGTTGTAATGAACGAGGCCAATATGTCACCTTGTGGTTCAGTGGCAAAGCCCATTGTATCCGTTTGATTGGCTCGGCAGAGCCAATCGGTAATTTTAAAATAAAGTTTTTTATTGGCTTTTCTCATATTTATAAACAGTTGCTGTATATATACATGACAATTTTCTTGCCCGCGCTAATTTACTTTATTTTACTGAGAGGTTTATTTTGTCCTTCATTTAACTAACTCTATGTACATTTCGTTGCCAAGGCCATCTCCACACCTCCACTGCATGCCTTCAAACAACTGTGCAACCTCAAACAGACCATTCTTTGCAGCAAACTACCCATTTCAGGAGAACAGCGGCAAGAACACCACACAGCCCTGCCAAGGCAACCCCTGCAAGATGTGCCAGATCATCGACATGGGTACCACCATTACACTTGAGATCACTACCCACATGGTACGCAGTACATACTCGTGTGACTCGCCAATGTTGTCTACCTCATACGCTACAGGAAAGGATGTCCCAAGGCATAGTACTTTGGTGCGACCATGCAGACGCTGTAACAACGGATGAACGGACATTGCGTGACAAGCGCCACGCAGAAATGTTCCCTTCCAGTCCTTGAAGACTTCAGCAGTCAACGGCACTCAGCCTCTGCTCTTCGGGTAAGCGTTCTGTAAGGCGGCCTTCAGGACGCGCGACAATGCAGAATCGCCGAGCAAAAGCATGGCCTCAACTGGGACCTTGGATTTATGTCGCACTATATTCACCCCCCCAACTTCTTACCTGGGCTTGCGAAATCCTACCAACTGTCCTAGCTTGAGACAATTTACACCTCTTTACCCTGTGATTATCCCTCTCCCCAGTCGCTTCATCTGGATCTATAAAGATTTAATTATCAGCAAAGACTCGAATTCAAAGTATCCTCTTGCATCATTGACTTTGTCTATATATGTGTTTCTGGAACCCTCCTCTTCATTCACCTGAGGAAGGTGCTGCGCTCCGAAAGCTAGTGGTTCGAAACAAACGTGTTGGACATTAACCTGGTGTTGTCAAACTTATTTTTGGCGGTAAACGGGCAGAGCTGCGAGTTGTCATGCCCTGGAACTCTTGTGTGAAACGCCATCTAGTGGTCGAAGGACTGAACTACGCCTATCTGTCTTTTGAATGAATCCATTCCCCAGCGGTCACAACCGCAGCAGCAAAGAGTCATCTCAAATCTTTCCCTTTAGAACCCGTTTATTTATTCCCTCCTATCTTTACCGTGTCTGTCTTGTGTGTGTGTGGATACTGGTGGGATGTCGCTTTGGGATTAGGTAGACTGGTAGATCATTGTCCTGTTATTTCGTTATACATTCATCTTTTCCTCTCATTATTAACAAATAGTTTGTTAATATTTTACTTATAAATTTGAAGTTTGAAACTCATTGGAGCAATTGAGGGTTACAGATTTCAGGAAAACACGAATTATTGGCGAATTCACTTGTGTTGAGATTCCGGAGTCGATGGGGCTGGAACTGATCGTGCACTCACCAAGGGTGTTATAATTAAGTAGTTGAGGCCAAAACATTGTGGGTAGGATTCTCGGTCCCGCCTCACCCGGTTTCTGTTTCGGCGCACGCCTGCCAGCAGCAGGATCTTCTGCCCCATCATCTGGCCAATGGGGGTTTCCATTGTGGGCATCCCCACGTCATCGGGACATCCACGGGCATGATTACGTTTCTGGTGAAACGGAGGATTATCCAGCTCTGTATGCTTTCAAGAAAGCGTTAGATAGGGGCAGCACGGTAGCGTTGTGGATAGCACAATTGCTTCACAGCACCAGGGTCCCAGGTTCGATTCCAGCTTGGGTCACTGTCTGTGCGGAGTCTGCACGTCCTCCCCGTGTGTGAGTGGGTTTCCTCCGGGTGCTCCGGTTTCCTCCCACTGTCCACAGAGGTGCAGGTTAGGTGGATTGGCCATGATAAATTGCCCTTAGTGTCCAAAATTTCCCTTAGTGTTGGTTGGGGTTACTAGGTTATGGGGATGGGGTGGCGGTGTTGGCCTTGGTTAGGGTGCTCTTTCCAAGAGCCGGTGCAGACTCGATGGGCCGAATAGCCTCCTTCTGCACTGTAAATTCTATGATTCTACGATTCTATGAGATACACCTCTTGGGGGGGTAAATAACGGCAGCTTATGGGCGGAAGGCAGGAATAGGCTACTGAGTTCGATAGTCAGCCACGATTATAATGAATGGTGGAGCTGGCTCCAAGGACCGAAAGGCCTCCTGCTGCTCCTATTCCCTCTGCTATTTTTCTAGGTTTCTATGGCTATATGTAGACCTGTGTGTGGGATGTATGGAACAGTCTTTGTTCATTTGGGCTGCTGGATCAGCTTCTTCTTTTACACTACATTGGTGAATCGTGGATGACATCTCCAGATTCAACGAGAACTTTAAAATATCATCAACTGTGCTTCCAATTTCCACCCTTCGCCCACGTGTGCATGGTCCGCTCAGAATGTTGGAAAATTTGTGCCAAAGAGACAGGCCACTGGCCTCATTGTGTCTTTCCTGGCCGAAAAAGGAGCAGACTAAACCCCTTTCCAGCATGCGGTAACCCCTGCAGATTATGGCAGTTCCGCTGCATATGCATACACTTCTGAAAAACACTTGAGAGTTTCTGTCTCGATTAGCCTTTTCAGCCGTGGAATTCCAGACCCCTTCAACACTCAGGGTGAAAATAGCACCTTCACCTTCTGTCTTATCCTCCTATCGATCATTTCAAATTTATCATTAATCACTAGCACGCCTGCCAAAGTAATAAGACCATAAGACATAGGAGCGGAAGTAAGGCCATTCGGCCCATCGAGTCCACTCCACCATTCAATCATGGCTGATTTCAACTCCATTTACCCGCTCACTCTCCATAGCCCTTAATTCCTCGAGAAAGCAATAATTTATCAACTTCTGTCTTAAAGACACTCAACGTCCCGGCCTCCACCGCCCTCTGTGGCAATGAATTCCACAGACCCACCACTCTCTGGTTGAAGAAATTTCTCCTCATCTCTGTTCCAAAGTGACTCCCTTTTATTCTAAGGCTGTGCCGCCGGGTCCTAGTCTCCCCTGCTAATGGAAACAACTTCCCGAAATCCACCCTATCTAAGCCATTCATTATCTTGTAAGTTTCTATGAGATCTCCCCTCAACCTCCTAAACTCCAATGAATATAATCCCAGGATCCTCAGACGTTCATCGTATGTTGGGCATGCCATTTCTGGGATCATCCGTGTGAATCTCCGCTGGACCCGCTCCAGTGCCAGTATGTCCTTTCTGATGTGTGGGGCCCAAAATTGCTCACAGTATTGTAAACGGGGCCTAACTAATGCTTTATAAAGCTTCAGATGTACATCCCTGCTTTTAAATTCCAAGCCTCTTGAGATGAATGACAACATTGCATTTGCTTTCTTAATTACGGACTCAACCTGCAAGTTTACCTTTAGAGAATCCTGGACTAGGACTCCCAAGTCCCTTTGCACTTCAGCATTATGAATTTTGTCACCGTTTAGAAAATAGTCCATGCCTCTATTCTTTTTTCCAAAGTGCAAGACCTCGCACTTGCCCACGTTGAATTTCATCAGCCATTTCTTGGACCACTCTCCTAAACTGTCTAAATCTTTCTGCAGCCTCCCCACCTCCTCCATACTACCTGCCCCTCCACCTATCTTTGTATCATCGGCAAACCTAGCCAGAATGCCCCCAGTCCCGTCATCTAGATGGTTAATATATAAAGAGAACAGCTGTGGCCCCAACACTGAACCCTGCTGGACACCACTCGTCACTGATGGCGGGGGTGATGCCGGCGTTGAACTGGGGTGAGCACAGTAAGAAGTCCTACGCCAGGTGAATCCTGAGGAAGGAGCAGCGCTGAGAAATCTAGTGATTTGAAACAAACCTGTTGGACTATAACCTGGTGTTGTAAGATTTCTTACTCTGCTAAAGTAAATATACTGTTTCCATTCACTCTATCCACAATCGTGTACATCTCAATCACCCTCCTCTGATTCTCCTCTGTTCCAATGAGAACATCCCCGTTCTGTCCAATTGTTCATCATAGCTGTAATTTCGCAATCCTGGCAACATCGTCGTACAACTCCTCTGTCCTCTCTCGAATGCAACTACATCCTTTCTGTAATGAGGTGACCAGAAATTCACTCAGTACTAAATCTGCGGGCTTATCATGCACTTCTATCCCATGTTTTGGCTAAGAGGCGAAAGGATTCCAGAAGCCTGCTTCACCAAATAAAAGAGACATACTGCTGATATTGGAAATCTGATCTTAAACATAAATTTCTGGATGAGCTCAACAGATCTGATAGCATCTGGAAAAGAGAGTAGTCCTCCAGTACTATCCAATTCTCACACTCCTCCTCATCTCTTCAACTCCCTATCAATTCTACAAGATATAAGGTGTAGTCCTAACTTAGTTTAAATCCTCCAGATCCAGACCAGTGAACTTCCCTGCGAATATATTAGTGTCAGTCCTGTTGCTCTGCAATGTGTGTCTGTTTTGACTTTTCAAAAGAATCCTCCCCGACTGCAGAGAGATTCATGACATTCATTAATGTTCCATATATTCCCATTTTTGCTCTCCCCAGATGTCTGTCATTGGACTAATTCAGTTAATAATAAATTCGAGGTCCGACTGTTAAATTTATCTTTAAATGCTGAAACTCCTATTGTTGACAATAAAAATACCTGCCCGTTCTAGGCACTGAAGACGAAATGTATGACTACTTCTTACTCACTCCGTTCCACCTGCACTTTATCCTGCATCATCTCCCCAATGCACTTTAATCTGGTCACGTGGATGATTGTGGCACTCACGAGAACGGTTACACAAGTGCCTCTCAGCAGGGAAACTCCAAGTAACTGCATTACAACGTTTTTCTGACGCCCTCTGCAGTTAGTTGTCCACTGTTGCCATGGTGTGAGTCCAATCCTCCCACGTACTGTCACAAGCAACAGTAAAGTATATCAGTGACAACCCATGTGGGGCGGGATTATCCATTACAGCGACCATGAGCGGGATTCTCCACCCCGCCGCATCGTTTCTGGTGCGGCAGACCCCCGCCGGCAGCGGGATTCTCCATCCCGCCGCATCGTTTCTGGTGCTGCAGACCCCAGCCGGCAGCGGGATTCTCCATCCCGCCGGCCGGCCAATAGGGTTTCCCATTGGGGACAGCAACACGCCCTCAGAAACTCCACGGGCGTGAGTGCGCTGCCGGCCTAACAGAGAATCACGACAACAGGGACTCCAGTTCTAAGTGTTGACACCGGGACTGAATCAGTAGACTTCTACGACAACTAAGTGGCGCCTGTCCCTAAGCAGTTTAGGATCCTTTAATGGACTAGCCATGGCGCCACTTGGAAGTCCATCAATTTCAGTGGGAAACGGTGTCCAATGAGGTGGGGTCGGGGAGCCACTCGAGAGGCAGTCTTTTAGCAGCACTCCATTCCCCGCACACAATTATCGCAGCCAACAAGATGGCAGCATGAAGAGCGGCACCCCAGTTTACGAATACAGAGCTCGAGACCCTGCAGGTCGCCATGGAAGAGAGGTGGGCCCACCTGTACCCCATAGTGGGAATGATGCTGCCACCCGCTGCCATACATTGGGCCTCAGTACAGGTGGCAGACGTTGAGAGCGCTGTCGGCCCCACTGCCGGGACCGTACAGCAGTGCTGGAATACGTTGCACAAGTTCCGCACAGTGGCGAGGGTGCGTAGGCAGCACGATGCGCATTTCTCCCCAATCCCCCCCCCCCCCCCACTTTCCCCCCGACCCACCCCCCCCCCCCCCCCCCCGACCCACCAGGAGAAGGTTGTACACAACCGCAGAGAGAGAGAGCCGGCTGGAGGGAGACCGCCCGACCGGCAGTCCCTCAAATTCGTGGAACGGCGGCAGTGACCTGCTCGATGGGCCCGGACAGAGGACAGTCGCCATATGCTATTATTTTTCTGGCAACCAACTGAGCCTCCGCTGAGTTGTGGGGTCCCTATGGCAAGCGTGGTATGATCCCCATGCAACGACTCCCACACCATCCCGCATCATTCCTCCAACTACTCACTACCCTATCTCCATCACACCACCCCCACACTACCCCACCTACCCCCATACCGTCACACCAACCCAGCTCCCTCACACCCTGCACACACCCCCCACCTCCCCCACTCCACCCACATACTACCCCATCTACCCCCACATCCTCACACCATCTCAACCCGCCTCGCACCAGGCCACCTCCCCCACACCACTCACCACCACCCCCCGCACCACCACCACCACCACACCATGACTCCACCCTCACACGACCCACCATCGCTACCCACGACACAATTTGCGATATGTCTTGTGTCTCGCAATATTACCTGGCGATGAGGTGATGAGTTCTGGTGCCCCCCATCCCAAGCACCTTCCAGTAATGAGGCGACAATGGACAGAGAGGAGAGTCCTCAGAGGCCTGCCCGGGATACCCCGAAGCGCCAGACATTATTAATTGTCCGTCACAGCTTTCTCCAACACACTCCACCATCCGAGAGTCACTTAACTATGTTGGGCACTTTGGTGAAAACGCTGCTTGAACACTGAATGCCGCGCACCATGCACATGCAGCAGTACATCAGGTGAAGGTAGGAAGCCCCAAGCGGGTGGACAGTCGGAGGGCGGTCCGACCCCAGGAGTTAGGCGCCTTCAATGTAAGTCTCGGGCTTTTGGAAAGGGTGGTCCCTCCGATAATGGAGACACAGAGCCCGGAATACATGAGGGGCTGTCAACAACCATCCCGTGGCAGGTGCAATTGGAGGCGTTCAACTTCCAGCAGGGAGAGGATACACTGCCGATGATGTGTGCCAAGCAGACCGACACTGGACGGGTGGCGTCCACGGTGGAGGCCTTGGGGGCTGAAGGTATTAGCGAAGGTGTCAGGATGTCCAAGGCCTGAGACACTCTGTGCGGCCAGTGGCCGATGCGCAACACAGGGTGTCCCTGTCACAGGCAGCCAACTACCATAGCTCCCTGTTCATTGGGCCGGCACTCCGGATCTCGGCCCAGTCACAACGGGTCAATGATAAGGACATCGAAGGTGTTGCCCGGGCGCAGGCTAATCTGAGTCAGTCACAACGGATGGCCCACCCCCGGAGGGTGGTGGCACAGTCACTGAGTGACAAGGTACAATCCCAGTGGGAGGTTGCCCAGTTCTTGAGCTCCACCGTCGTGAGAATTGAGACGCAGGTCGAGACGGGAGTAGGCCACTATGGCCGGCAACGTCAGGTGGCGGGAGAGCTCCAGGAGTTCGCTCCAGTCATACCCTCATCCCTCGGAGTAGCGCAAGGCCATCGGACATCTCGAGGGCGGATGAGGTCATGGGGCCCATGCTAGTCACTCCCTCAGGGGAGGTGCTGGAACACTCCAGCGCCTTGGACTCCTCTCTTCCTGTTTCTGGTGCATCAAGTGGGAAGCGGACGGGACAGGGTAGCACCACGCAACCTGGGACACCTGAGTGACTGCCGGGACCATGTGGGCCCGGTCGCTCCAGAGGACGGCTGCCAAAGGGATTCCAATCACAGGACAGGAATCGCAGCAGAAAGCCTCCATCCATAATCTATCACCTGGGTAATTACGTAGGCGTAGCCTTAGTGCCCGGGTGGCCAGAAAGGTAGACACCAGTTCAGTTGGCACGCGTGCAGCACACAGGATAGCGTTAGGGGCGAGGGCACAAACCGTTACTTTGATTTTTACCTGTTATGTTCAAAATAAATACCTGTGCACAAACGTTCCAACCTCCCTCGGTGCCCTTTCAGAAGGGTGAAAGGGATTTTCTGGGCTGCCTGCAGAGGGGGCGCTGTGGTGGGGGAAGAAGTAATAGGTGGATGTTGGAAGTTGGCATGGGCAGGGGTCTTCAAGTCAGACACCGCACTTCGCACAGATACCTGTCCCTCCCCATCCCTCACAACCCCAACAGCACCCTTTCTGCACCATGTTCCCAGCTCCACCATGTGGAAGAGCGCGAGGAGAGCGGCGGGGACACAGTGAAAGAGCGCGAGGAGTTCGGCGGGGACACAGTCAAAGAGCGCGAGGACAGCGGCGGGGACACGGTGAAAGAGCGATAGGAGAGCGCTGGGGACACAGGATAAAAGAGCGCGAGGAGCGCGGCGATGACACAGGATAAAAGAACGCGAAGAGTGTGGCGGGGACACAGTGAAAGAGCGCGAAGAGAGCGGTGGGGACACAGCATAAAAGAGCGCGTGGAGAGCGGTGGGGACACAGTGAAAGAGCGCGAAGAGAACGGCGGGGACACAGCATAAAAGAGCGCGTAGAGAGTGGTGGGGACACAGAGTAAAAGAGCGCGAGAAGAGCGGATGGGGCACATTGAAAGGGCGCTACGAGTGCGGCGGGGGTCACAGAGTAAAAGAGCCGAGAAGAGCGGCAGGGACACAGCTGCCGGAGAAGCGACCTCCAGATTTCCGGCAGGAGCAGTGGCCAGGGGTCTGTCGGGAAGGTAAGTTTACCTCTATAAATCATTTTAAAATTTCGTTGAAGAGTGACATCACAGCAAAGCAGTGACCTGATTGGCTGGGAAGGAAATTGCTCCAATTAGCAGTAGCTGGGAGAAATATTACTCTTCGTGTGTTGGTAGGTATTGTGATTGGTAAGTAAAATCTTTATTCCTTTCACTTATTCATTATTTGATATCATATTTGTAATCAGTTAAGGTAAAGTGTAAAAATGGCAGGCGATCCCAGACCCGTGTTATGCTCCTCGTGCTCACTATGGGAGTTGAGCGCCGTGGCCGATGCCCCGACTCCTTCATGTGCGGGAAGTGTGTCGAGCTGCAGCTCCTGTTAGACGGGTTGACGGCTCTGGAGCTGCGGATGGACTCACTTTGAAGCATCCGCGATGCTGAGGAGGTCGTGGATAGCACGTTCAGTGAGTTGGTCACACCGCAGATTAGGATTGGTGAGGCAGACAGGGAATGGGTGACCAAAAATCAGAGAAAGAGCAGGAAGGCAGTGACAGTGGCCCCTGCGGTCATCTCCCTCCAAATCAGGTCTACCGTTTTGGATACTGTTGGGGGAGATGACTCACCAGGGGTAGGCAGTAGTAGCCAGGCTCATGGCACCATGGCTGGTTCTGCTGCACAGGAGCATGGGAAAAAGACTGGCATGGCGATAGTCATAAGGGATTCAATCGTAAGGGGAGTAGACAGGCGTTTCTGTGGTCGAAATCGAGACTCCCGAATGTTCTGATCGCTCACGGGTGCATGGGTCAGGAATGTCTCAGATCGGCTGCAGGACCTACTGAAGGGGGAGGGTGAACAGCCAGTTGTCGTGATGCATGTAGGCACCAACGATATAGGTTAAAAAACGGAATGGGGACCTAAAATCAGAATTCAGGGAGTTAGGAGATAAGTTAAAAAGTAGGACCTCAAAGATAGTAATCTCAGGATTGCTACCAGTGCCACGAGACAGTCAGAGGAGAAATTCAAGAATAGTCAGATTGAAAACGTGGCTTGAGAGATGGTGCGGGAGGGAGGGGTTCAGGATTTTTGGGACATTGGAACCGGTTCTGGGGGCGGTGGGACCATTACAAATCAGATGGTCTACACTTGGGCAGGACTGGAACCAATGTCCTTGGGGTGCTTTTGCTAACACTGTTGGGGAGGTTTTAAACTAATGTGGCAGGGGGATGGGAACCAGATTAGGTAGTTAGAGGTCAGTAAAGAGGCAACAACTAAAGCCAGAAAGGGACTAGATAGTAAACTCAATGTGACTGAGGGGAAGAGTAGACAGGGAAGAGATGATCAACGCAAAGGGACAGGTGGTCTGAGGTGCATTTGTTTTAATGCGAGAAGCGTAGCAGGTAAGGCAAATGAATTTAGGGCTTGAATTAGTACCAGGGAATTTGATATTATTGGTATTCCTGAGACTTGGTTGAGGGAAGGGCAAGACTGGAAACTAAATATCCCAGGGTATAGATGCTTCAGGAGGGATAGAGAGGGAGGTAAAATGGGTGGAGGAGTTGCATTACTGGCCAGAGATGATATCACAGCTGTGATTAAGGAGGGCACGATGGAGGATTCGAGCACTGAGGCAAATATGGGTAGAGCTAAGAAATAAGTATAGTGCAGTAACATTGTTGGGACTTTACTGCAGGCCTCCCAAAAGCGAGCGTGAAGTAAAGGTACAAATATGTAGACACATTATAGCAAAATGTAGGAGATGGGAGATTTTAACTTCCCCAACATTGAATGGGACTCATGTAGCGTTGGGGGCGTAGACAGAGCAGCATTTGTAAGGAGCATCCAGGAGAGGTTTTTTTTAGAGCAGTATGTACATAGTCCAACTCGGGAAGGGTCCATACTGGACCTGGTATTGGGGAATGAACCCAGCCAGGTGGTTGAAGTTTCAGTCGCTGATTACTTTCGGAATAATGATCACAATTCCGTAAGTATTAGAATACTCGTGGACAAAGACAAGAGTGGTCCTCAAGGAAGATTGCTAAATTGCGGAAAGGCCAAGTATAACAAATTTCGGCAGGAGCTAGGGAATGTGGATTGGGAGCAGCTGTTTAAAGGTAAATCCACATTTGAAATGTGGGAGTCTTTTAAGGAAAGATATGCAGGACAGACATATCCCTGAGAAAATGAGGGATAGAAATGGCAAGATTGGGGAACCATGGATGACGGGTGGAATTGTGAGACTAGCTAAAATGAAAAAGGAAGCATACATAAAATCTAGGCAACTTAAAACTGATGAAGCTTTGGAGGAATATCGGGAAAGTAGGACAAATCGCAAACGTGCAACAAAGAGGGCTAAAAGGGATCATGAAATAGCTTTGGCTAACAGGGTTAAGGAAAATCCCAAAGCCTTTTATTCGTACATAAGGAGCAAGAGGGTAACGAGAGAAAGGATTGGCCCACTCAAAGACAAATGAGGGAATTTATGCGTCGAGTCAGAGGAAATGCTCTCGGTCAAGTCGGCGTAAGGAAGGGGGAAATCTGGGGTATTCTAAAAGGCATGAAGGTGGACAAGTCCTAGGTCCGGATGAGATCTATCCCAGGTTACTGTGGGAAACGAGGGACGAAATAGCTGGGGCCTTAACAGATATCTTTGCAGCATCCTTGAGCACGGGTGAGGCCCCTGAGGACTGAAGAATTGCTAATGTTGTCCCTTTGTTTAAGAAGGGTAGCAGGGATAATCCAGGGAATTATAGGCCTGGGAGTTTGACGTCAGTGGTAGGCAAACGGTTGAAGAAGGTACTGAGGGATAGGATATCTTAACATTTGGAAGAAAATAGACTTGTCAGTGATAGGCAGCATGGTTTTGTGCAGGGAAGGTCATGTCTCACAAACCTAATAAAATTATTTGAGTAAGTGACAAAGTTAATTGATGAGGGAAGGGTTGTAGATGTCATATACATGGACTTCAGTCAGGCGTTTGATAAAGTTTAGCATGGCAGGTTAATGGAAAAAGTGAAGTCGTATTGGGTTCAGGGTGTACTAGCTAGATGGATAAAGAACTGGATGGGCAACAGGAGACAGAGAGTTGTGGTGGGTGGGAGTGTCTCAAAATGGAGAAAAGTGAATGGTGGTGTTCCACAGGGATCCGTGCTCGGACCACTGTTGTTTGTGATATACATAAATGATTTGGACCATGGTATAGGTGGTCTGATTAGCAAGTGTGCACGTGATACTAAGATTGGTGGAGTTGCAGATAGCGAGGAGGACTGTCAGAGAATACAGCAAAATATAGATAGATTGGAGAGTCGGGCAGAGAAATGGCAGATGGAGTTCAATCCAGGCAAATGCGAGGTGATGCATTTTGCAAGATCTGATTCAAGAGCGGACTATACGGTCAATGGAAGAGTCCTGGGGAAAATTGATGTACAGAGAGATCTGGGAGTTCACGCCCATTGTACCTGAAGGTGGCAACGCAGGTCGATAGAGTGGTCAAGAAGGCATACAGCATGCTTGCCTTCATCGGACGGAGTATTGAGTACAAGAGTCGGCAGGTCATGTTACAGTTGTATAAGACTTTAGTTAGGCCACATTTGGAATACTGCGTGCAGTTCTGGTCGCCACATTACCAAAAGGATGTGGATGCTTTAGAGAGGGTGCAGAGGATGTTCACCAGGATGTTGCCTGGTATGGAGGGTGCTAGCTATGAAGAAAAGTTGAGTAGATTAGGATCGTTTTCGTTGGAAAGACGGAGGTTGAGGGGGGACCAGATTGAGGTCTACAAAATTATGAGAGGTATGGACAGGGTGGATAGCAACACGCTTTTGCCAAGAGTGGGGGTGTCAATTACAAGGATTCGCGATTTCAAGGTGAGAGGGGGAAAGTTTAAGGGAGATGTGCGAGGACAGTTTTTTATGTGGAGTGTGGTGGGTGCCTGGAACACTTTGCCAGCGGAGGTGGTAGAGGCGGGCACGATAGCATCGTTCAAGATGCATCTAGACAGGTATATGAACGGGCGGGGAACAGAGGGAAGTAGTTCCTTGGAAAATAGGCGACAGGTTTAAATAAAGGATCTGGATCGGTGCAGGCTGGGAGGACCGAAGGCCTGTTTCTGTGCTGTAATTTTCTTTGTTCTTTGTTCGTATGCCAACAATTCACTGGGACTGTGTGCTGGATTTGCCAGCTCGCATGCGGGGATCAACCATCTGGATAGTGCTACCGTGGTAGCAGTCAGACATTGTTGAACGATGCAGAGCACCAGAGCTGACCGTGGAGCGGTTCATCATCATCCTCCATTTCATGGACCAGGCTTCTCTTACTGTCACTCCTGGGCCCGCACCCCGTAACGTTGCTCACGGGTGGAGTGGTAAGCCATGTGTGGGGTGGGATGTTCGGGCGGTTGGCTAGGCCCCCGAGTCAGTGAACCTGGAGGCGATAGCAGTGTCCCTTGCTCACTGGCTCTGGCGCACACATTGTGCAGACTACCCGGGCCCCATATCCTACCCATCCTGCTCTCCCTGCAACCTCACCGTCGGACGAGGCATGGCGTTCATTACCCTCCTCCAACACATCGGCCCTCTGCTGTGTGATATTGTGGAGATTTCACCACACCACCACAATGTGGGAGATCCTGCTAACGCTCTATGGATGGGCTCCTCCAGAGGGGTCCAGGCGGCTGAACTGCAACTTTGGAACGCTGATGCACCCTCGATCACGGCTAGGGTAGCTGCATTCCCGTCGTCGTACCCAGTCCTCACGTTGGTCTTTAGATAACGTCATCAGCAGGGCCTGTGTTGGAACCCCTATCGGCCACGAGCAAACCCCTCACCCGGGGGCGCACATCGGAGGTGTGCCAAGATCAAAGGATCGTGCACGTGGCCTGGGTACTGGGTACAGACATACATACACAGATACGTAGAACGTAGGAGCAGGAGCAGGCCTTTTGGTCCTTCGAGCCGGCTCCATACTTCATCACGATCATGGCTGATCATCCAACTCAATAGCCAAATCCTGCTTTCTCCCCATAGCCTTCGATCCCATTCTCCCCAAGTGCAATATCCAGCCGCTTCTTGAATACATTCAAAGTTTTAACATCAATTATTTCCTGTGGTAATGAATTCCACAGGCTCACCACTCTTCGTGTGAAGAGATGTCTCCTTCTCTCTGTCCTAAATGGTTTACCCTGAATCCTCAGACTGTGACCCCTGGATCTGGACACACCCATCATTGGTAACATCTTCCCTGCATCTACCCTGTCTAGTCTTGTTAGAATTTTATAAGTCTCTATGAGATGCCCCCTCATTCTTCTGAACCCCAGCGTGAACAACCCCAACGTGGGCAAACTCTCCTCATATGACCGTCGCGCCATCCATGGAATCAGTCTGGTAAACCTTTGCTGCACTCCCTCGAGAGCAAGAACATCCTTCCTCAGAAAAGGAGACCAAAACTGCACACAATACTCCAAGTGTGGCCACACCAAGGCCCGAGACAATTGCAGCAACACATCCCTGCTTCTATACTCGAAACCTGTCGCAATGAAGGCTAACATACGATGAGCCTTATTTACCTTCTGCTGCACCTGCATGCTTGCCTTCAGCGAATGGTGCACAAGGACACCCAGGTCCCGCTGCACACTCCCCTCTCACAATTTAAAGCCATTCAGGTAGTAATCTGCCTTCCTGTTTCTGGTTCCAAAGTGAATAACCTCACACTAATCCAAATTATACTGCAGCTGCCTTTGATTTGTACACTTGCCCAACCTGTCCAGATCTTGCTGTAGGATCCCTGCATCCTCGTCATAATTCACCCTCCCACCTAATTTGGCATCTTCTGCAAACTTTGAGATGTTCCATTTTGTTTACTCATCCAAATGATTAATATATATTCAAAATAGCGGGGGTCACAGCACCGATCCCTGCGGTACCCCAGTACTTACTGCCTGCCAATTTGCAAAGGGCCCATTAATCCATACTCATTGTTTCCTCCCTGCCAACCAGTTTTCTATCCACCTCAATACATTTCCCCCAATCCCATGTGCTTTAATTTTGCACAATAATCTCTTATGCGGGTCTTTGTCAAGCACCATCTCAATGTCCAAATATACCAGCTAGATTGGCCCCCGTTTGTCAACTGTACTAGTTACCTGTTCAAAAAAATCCAACAGATTTGTCACGCATAATTTTCCATTCACAAATCCATGCTGACACTGACTTATCCTGCCACTGCTTTCTAAATGATCCGCTATAAAGTTCTTGATGATGGATTCAAGCAAGATAATGGATTTCCCCACTACCGATGTTTGGCTTCCTGACCTATAATTCCCTGCGCTCTCCCTACCTCCCTTTTTCAATATCGGAGTGACGCGAGCTACCCTCCAATCTGCAGGGAGAGTTCCAGAGTCTATAGAATCCCGGAATATGACCACCAATGCATCCACTATTTCCACAGCCACTTCCTTCAGCATTCTGGGATGCAGATTCTCAGGCACTGTGGATTTATCCGCCTTTAAGCCCATCAATTTTCCCAGCACCAGTTCTCTACTAATGTTGATCTCTGTCAGTCCTTCCCTCTGATAAACCTTTCATTCTCCAACAGTTCTGGGATCTGCTTTGTGTCCCCATTTGTGAAGACAGAACCAAAGTATGTATACAATTCCACATTTGTGAAGACAGAACCAAAGTCTGTATTCAATACATCATTTGTGAAGACAGAACAAAAGTATGTTTTCAATTCCTTATTTGTAAAGACAGAACCAAAGTCTGTATTCAATACCACGTACATGATGTGCAGTTCGTGATCACACACCAGTTGCAAGTTCATCGAGTGATACTGCATCGATTGCAGGCTGGTCAGTTACCCGCGGTGCTCGTAAGGGGTGCATGCATCCAGGTGATCACCCCGTGAATGTCGGGAATCCCGGCAATGGCAGCGGTTCCTGTTGCTTGGACATTCTGGTGGGCTCATTCCAAATTGAAGTTGATGTTTGTACCCATCGGACATGTGGGGCCTCCTCAATGCTGCATATGCACCTGTGCATCTAGATCTGTGAGATACTATACAGGCCCTCACTAAGTGCCTGGAACAACAGCGTGGCCTGAAGGTTCAGGATGACCGTCTCCTTGACTGGGAGTGGGTATTCACGCCCATATACCCGCGGTTTCAGATGTGACATATTCTTCAGAAATGTCATATGATTCCACTGCTCAACAGGAGCTTTCGACAGCATGGCCACTCCGACAGTTCATCAAATAACAGGCACTGTCAGTACACATGAGTCTTGATGAGGGACCTCCTTCCAACCTGTTCCTCGCCAACTTGGGCCGTTGCCTCTCACAATGACCAGATGGCTCTTGTTCCTCATTTGCAAGCTCCTGTATCCTATTTTTTTTTTTGGGCAGGGTCCTTCCTGACCAGATCCTGTTCGTACAGAACAGTGCGTCCAAAATGGCAGCGGCGGGATGTCAGAGGCTACCATTCCTGGTTCAATTAAATTCCTGGGAATGAAGGGCAGGCATGCTAGCATGTTGAGTACCCCCATGTCCAACCAGTTCCATTGGGCTACATTGTAGCCCCGGCCTGCAGTGCAGCCCCTGCACCCGCATGTCTACCTCAGCCCCTCGTCTCTCATCACCGCGCCCACCACCAGCCTTCAGTCTACATTGTGCCCAGCACAGCGGGGGGCATCTGGCCCCCGGCACCCGTCCCTGCTAGTAGGGGTATCAGTGGCTGGCCGTACCCATGTCTGCAATGAGCTCTGCGGCTCCTGTCCAGAGACCTCCTGCAGGGGTGATTGTGAATTTCCCGCTTGGGTGGGCCACATGATGCCCTGTTCGACAGGTTGGCGCCCAGATGTGTGGGGGTGATAGTTGTTGGGGTGGAGTGTGGTCTGGGTTGCGAAGGTAGTCAGGTTGGGACACGCAAACGGCGGGAGTCACACTGCGCAAACACTGGCCACAGTCGGCGGTCAGTGGTGTGTGCAGCAAGATGACGGCCTTGCGGACAGCAGCAATGGTGATCCTTGCCTGGAAACCCGTGTCCCGGTGGGATCACCCCGGCCCCATGGCCCAATCCCCTGGTTGCCCCCCCCGTATTTCCCCGCTGGCCTGGCAGGCACCCTCTTCCGCCCGCCAGCCAGCACTGCGGGCAGGGTCGGCAGCCGACGGTAGTGCTTCTGGTAACATCCCTTACCTCCTCTCGCTCCCTCTGCAGCCATGGCGCCTGTTTCCCTTTTTTTAAAGCTGAAGTGAATTCCGCGATCGGTAATTCTCCCTGGCAGAGACAGAGCATCACGGAGAAACTGGAGAACATGGTCATGCCCTGTAATGTTATTCCAAAGGCTTTTATTGTATATGTGGAGTAAAACACATTGACGCCGCTGCCGAGACACCGAGCATGGCGTTCCATCGGGCACCTGGTGCCAGCCACGCTTTTCTGTACATGTGAAATTCTCCGCCCCAACATGTTTCGATATTCCACGTCCCTGGATGTAGAATATCTGCTCGTAAACTCTCTGTACTTGGGGAGCGGGACACTTCAAAACAACGACCGTTCAGAAACCTCCTCCACTCCTTTGTGCTGCTCAGTGATACAGATGGTAAAGCGTGAACTCAAGCTCAAGAAGCTTGAGTAGCTCAGAAGCAGTTGTCGCCGAAAGGCGATTAAGTGCCCGAATGTTCTTGTATGCTGCAGGAAATGGCAAATGTCCGGGATTTGCACAAATCGAGACATATTGATGTAAAGTATATTTTTGGCATATTAATGGCGAATTTTATTTTGCTGATAGTAATATTAAAAGCAGCAGATTCGAACAAGCATGTATTATGAACTCTTAATGCAGGCAACACATCCATGCTATTGATATTACCTTACATTTCATCTTGATTAATGGAAACAGTGCAGTTTTGTCACATTGATAAACTCCAGTCATTATTAATCCTTGTGAGAAAACAGCGTCCTGTAACTAATGAAACATTCAGCTGCATAAATGAAGACTGAGAAGGCAACTTGTATTGACAACAGACTAAAACTACACCAATCTCCATTTGATTATACTTTCAGAAATCGGACACCAACGGCCTTTCGAAAGATATCTCACAACGTCCTCTCTGCCTCATGATTATGCTGAAATTTTTGATTCATCCAATTATTCCTCTTGCTGAGAGGGTGCATTTGAGGCACTTAGGGACACCTGTAGTCCCAGATAAGCCCTTGAGAAAACAGGACGGCACAAATGAAGAAAACTTCAGTGTGGATTGATTAGATTTCGGTGCTCGGAGCTGCCCCTTTGCACTAGAGGATAAACATATAATAAATCTCCACATCTTCCGGGACAATGTTTCCACAGTTCACGGAATCCAAAGTGGTGAAATACTGTAACTAAGTACAATGTTAGTCTCTCCTTTTTTCAGCCAAAGACATGGTCATGTCAGTTGGAACTATTTGCCTGAGTTAAGATTCAGTTTGGAACCATTTTGTTAATTACACGGTCCCACATGGAGCTGGGTCTGTCAAAGCATTGCTGATGGATTATCTGCAACCACTGTTAATTTCTGGTAGCATATTACTGCAATATCATCAGTATACAACGAGTTTCAGATGCTCTGGAAGGGAGTTGTGTTTCTTATGTTTGTGATCAAGGAACAGGTTCAAAATGAAATTGATAGAACATGAGGCATGGCTGGTTTTAACTTCGTGGAGCTTTTATTTCATCGCATTGTTTAATTATTTTAATAATTAGAGCAATGGGATATTTCAGCCCAAAATACAACTGTGCTCTGAATTTAGTCTGGGTCATGGCATAAATGTAAGTGTTTGTGCAGCAACTCAAGAGCTGAAGCATGAAGCCCATTTCTCTAACTAACTCATGGATCCGAACATCCCGAACCCCCAAATACCATACACGCCTCCACACAGAATAAATCAGAAACACAGCCCACAACAAAATGAAATTTCCGGATATGACAAACAACAAAATCATCGATTTCCTTCGACTCTCCATCTCTGGGTCAGAGGGTCTGTCAACATTACCATGACCCTGGAGCCTCTGTCGGGCCCTGCTGCCCACTAAGATATTTCTGACTGTTAAAACATTGAAGAGTAGAACCAAAACAAACGGAATTAGCGGGTTTATAACATAATGAAGGAATTCAATAATTATCCATGCCTGTGAGAATAGTGAACTAGTTGGTATGAAACAAAACCAAGGGTAATTTATGAGCAGATATTCGCTCGTATACAAAAAGTACCAAAAAATGTTCTTTAAAGAGAACAGCACTGTCAAAGTTCCAAGTACTACAGCCGCTGTTTTCGCAGTGCAATATTTAATTTTGAACTTCTGCCCGCAAATAGCCACGAATCTATCAAAGGTGAAAGAAAGTGTGAACCAAACCGAGCAGTCTGTGACAGAATAAAGGAGGACGGCATGAATATTACACAGGGGAACATGCCACAGAAACATAAATTGTAGCCAATAGACAACTGGAATATGTCTTAATATCAGATCGAGTATAACGACCAGTAGATCCGCCATTGCCATAGCCACTAGGTAGCGGGTAACACATTTGGAGAGACCACAGTTTCCCCGAGAGAAGATCAAAATCGTGACTAAATTCGCTGTAGGGAAGAGAAAAAAAAGTACATTTATGCATCTGGTAGGACACAAATACAATAGTTTAACTGTGTTGTTTAAACGAAAACCCAAGTCGTATGCTTCAATTGGTGCCACGTTTTATGCTTTTCAAACACCAAAACATCTAAAGCTGGTAACAATATATGTAATGCTCTCAATTCTGTGATGAAGCGCGACTTATACAAAGAAAAGCAAATTGACGAAAAGCAGATTTAAATAGTAATTGAGGCCAAACTGTATTATGGATTAAACACGGATGTTCCAGTGAAATAATTAATACAAAACTGCAGAAGACTTTTGATTCCGCACTGACTTAACCGCTCTGATGCTTCAATGTGAATTAAAGGTTCAGCTTCTGATTAACAACGCCTAAGATCCATTTTGCTGTTAACAATTTGGTTTTGCAATTTAATTACATATTCTCAGTCAGCAACATGTTTAAAAAAAACAGTGTCCTTGCTGTATTAAAAGAGCTGCAAGAAAAAACGTTGTTCATTGGATAACAGAGATGCAAACAAAAAGGATAAAATTGTCTAAGTATTCCTTCATGTTATAGATATATACAATGACTCACCAGGTACACCAAAAGCAGCCAGGAGTGGATAATAAATCTTTTCTATAGCATAAAAAGCTTTCAAGATCTTTCGTTCGATTATTTGACATCTTTCCATGAGTTTGTTACACGCGAAATACGGATCCCAGATAATACAGATGAACGATAAACCTTCAATTGACACCACGTAAATAGACAGAATCATGCCCTTATTTAAAGCATGAAGAAACCGTCCCTTGAGGCGACTGCAATCAGCCAAGACGGAGATTAATCACAGGTAGGAGAAAATAATCTGTTAAGATCTTTGACGCATATAATTATCAACAATGATATCGAGTTATCTGAAGATTGCAAGTTGGGATATTAAAACTGCACATAGCTCAGAATATTGTGCAATAATCATGATAAGCAACAGAAAATGTAATCCCCGAGGTGCGATTTCATCATTGTGCAGCATTTTTACGAGATGTTGTCAACTGAGTAAGGTCCTCGTCCGATAGAATTTGAAAACCCCCATGTCTAGATGATTCTGACCGCATTATAAAGCAGATGAAAACTGAGAACTGTTGTCCCAGAAATTATGCTCCTCAAGTAACATTAATCCTATTCTTAAACCTCACGTTAGTTTTCTGCTGTTGTTTGCTCTGTTTCATTCCTTAGTAATTACCTTCTCAAAATTTGGGATCCGCTCGCAGAGCTGCTCCACTGAACCTTGTTACATGACTGTGTTTTGTTGCAAATTCAGTGAAACAATTATACAGTGGAATAAGCGTCTGTAGAATGCTCAACCACAAAATTGAACTGCGTTATAAAAATTGTCCCTACAAGCGAGTGCGTCGGAAAGGTACATGCGTTTTCCGTCATCCAGGGGAGGCGGCGGGGGTGTGCTAATACCTCAGAGACCCAGAGTCCACGGGCCACGGTTCTGAACCTACCACGATAGCTGGTGAAACTTGAATCCAATGGAAATCTGAAATTAAAAATCTAAGCGTGAACACAAAACCATTATTCTTGTGAAAACATGTCTGCTTCCCAAATATCCTTTAGGGAAGTATTCAAGGCCCACAGCGTTGGCCGAACAAACCACTCAGTGTCAGGGCAGTTCGAAATCGGCAACAACTTCTCGCCCAGCCAGTGACGCCGAGCTCACATCAAGTAACAATAAAAGAGATAATATTAGGACACCATGGGCTAGTGCACGGTCCATTCCGACCCCACATGCTCCTGAGTAACTATAATTAACCAAATATTCTTAGAAAAATACCCGATGCCTTTGGCTCATGGCTGTGCAATAATTGCAGTCACCAGGTTTTTAAGTTTAAACTCAATTAATGTTTATTTGATAGCAAAGACTACCATGAAAAATGCAGTTCAACTGGTTAATGGCAAGCTAATACCGACTCTCCACTTTAGCTATCACACACACCAAGCGCACACAGAAAAAAGACAAATTCAAAGGGTGGAAAACGGTAACTCAATATGGATATGTAGGCCAAACGATAAGGGTCTTGACTCCAGATTATGGTTCTTTAGCACATTTTGTTCACAGCAGCTTGCTGATTTAAGTCTCTGGTTTGCAGCTGTTAATGACCTTCTTTGTAGATTCATTTATTCAGTGCCCCTGTAACTTTTTAAAACGGCAGTATTTACAGGCAGCTGGCTTTCTGAAGAGACACTTTATTTCTCATCAAACTAGACCTTCTGCTCCATGTTCGCATTCAGGCCTCCATCTTCCAGGAGAGAGACTAGGTCAGTTCTGGGCTGTCGCAGTATATAGATTCATCCAGGCGCTCTGCCAGTTCAGAAACACGGTCTTTCTGGAGAAAGACGGAGGGGAGAGGATAGCAGATTCCTTCCTGGGCGTCGCAAGTCCAAAGCTGAAACCAAGCTCAACCCTTGGAGCTCTAAAAAAAACATTCCAGTGTGATCAGATACAATCAACACCTGTTACTGGGCAGAGCACAGGCTTTTAGGCCATTCCATTGGCCGCCAGCCAAACCATTCAAACCGAGTTCCAGTCAATCTCTTTCATGGGTTCCTGTCAGTCCACAACTCCAGCATTAACCATTACAGATTAGCACACTGCTCTTTCGTGTTGCTGAAATCCTCTGCTTGAACTAAAAGCACAGACCAATGTACCAAAGACATTGTCCATTAATTGTCCATGAATCAAAAATGTAACGACAAAAATAAAAGAACGGGAAATAAGGGAATAGACCGAGGATAAACAGGAAGAAATCTTACAATGAAGCAATAATCATCTATGAATTATTTGTTGATATTAGCAGGCAAGGTGATACAGAATAGGGGCCTAATGAATCTCATCAAAATAATACTCAAAGGAATACAGAAACTCAAACTGATGCATCGCCCTGAACCTTTAAAGTTCACCAAACTAATGCAGCAACTAAATATGTTGAAACTTAATAAATTGCCACTGCAACACAAAGCAACAGCGTAACTCCAAATATCATACTAATCTAATACGGTATGCCACATGCATTCATATATATGTACCCATGAGTAAATGATCTCGAATAGATAAATTAAGCTTTTCTGCATCTTAAAATCAGACTGTATCACAGGACGATAGTAACAGCATGCATTGATTCTACATGGTTACAGGACATCCAAACCTTCCTGCATTTCGTCACTCTTTGTAATAATTACCCAATTACTCTCTGGCATCTCAACTTTCCTAACATTCATGCCATAATACTTGCAACTCCACTAATTACTATATTCTGTTTTGAGTGTTATTACTGAAGCTGCTTCCATCACCGTTTGAGACGATGTATTCGAGTTCCTTATCTGTTGTTTTGAGGGGAAACATTCTTTACCTCAAGTATCTTAAACATCTGTCTGCTGGCTTGCGTCTCTTCTGACATGACAATTGTTTTTTCCGACAAAAAAAAAATGGCAACACGAGTAAGACATTCAGCCCTTCGAGCCTGCTCCACCATTTAATAAGACCATGGTTGATCCGATACTCACCAAATTAACTTTCCTCCTTTGTCACCATAACCATGAATTACTGTACTGAAACTTAAGTGGGAACAGCTGTTCAGAAATGTCGTGCAATGCTGGTGCGAGGCAAAAAAATAGCTCCGTCGCAACTGGGTGGAGTCAGTGTACTGGTCCATATTCAAGAATTCAGTGACCAACCTAAACTAGTCTGTTACCACAGACACAGACTTCGTTTGCAAGTGTGTAGAAGATTGCATGCCAAAGGTAGTACCTCCGTTCCCCAACCAGAAACAATGGTTTAATCGAGAGAATCACGCCGGACTGATTACCAGGTCTGAGGCGTTCAAGCCAAATAACCCTGAACTATACAAAAAGTCCAGGTACGACCTCAACAAAGCCATCAGGAAAGACAAGAGACAGTAGACTAAACTAGAGCCACATGCTCACGACACGATTCTCCTCGGTTGTGGCAAGGCTTAAACTACATAACGGGCTACAAAGAAAGAACAAGTAGAATATCCAGCAGCAACGCATCCCTCCCCGATGAATTCAAAGCATGCTATGCTCGTTTCTAGCAGAAAACCATCAAACCATTTTCAAATACCCCAGAAGCCCCGGACACACACATACCTAGCGTCGGAGCTAGCGAAATCAGATTGGCCTTCTTGAAAGTGAACCATCGGAAAGCAACGGGTCCTGACAGACTCCTTGGTTGTGCATTAAGATCCACTGTGGACCAACTGGCAGACGTGTTTGCGGAAATGTGTAGAAATGGTTTTAGAGAAATAGGGGATCCAAATTCAGTGAGCAACCAAGGGACAGCAGGGTAGCATTGTGGATAGCACAATTGCTTCACAGCTCCAGGGTCCCAGGTTCGATCCCATTTGGGTCACTGTCTGTACGGAGTCTGCACATCCTCCCCGTGTGTGCGTGGGTTTTCTCCGGGTGTTCCGGTTTCCTCCCACAGTCCAAAGATGTGCAGGTTAGGTGGATTAGCCATGCTAAATTGCCCTTAGTGTCCAAAATTGCCCTTGGAGTTGGGTTGATAGGAGATTCAACCCAATTGTGGGGAGGTGTTGACCTTGTGTGGGGTGCTCTTTCCAAGAGCCGGTGCAGACTCGATGGTCCGAATGGCCTCCTTCTGCACTGTCAATTCTATGATAATCTATGATACAAATAACAACACACTGAATATGAAATGAAAATCGCTTATTGTCACAAGTAGGCTTCAATGAAGTTACTGTGAAAAGCCCCTAATCGCCACATTCCGGCGCCTGTTCGGGGAGGCTGGTACGGGAATCGAACCGTGCTGCTGGCCTGCCTTGGTCTCCTTTAAAAGCCATCGATTAAGCCGAGTGTGCTAAACCCAGAACCTGAAGGATGTCTCAAACGATGCAATTGTATATCGATGAATATAGTCGATGTGACATAGGGCGCATTTTAATTGTTATTTAAGAATCTCTTTATTTAGGCAGCAAAGTGTTGGGTCGGGGAGCATCAGGCAAAAACTGTGCCATGGCATTGCAAAGCTCCAGTATGAAAAGTCAGAAACCAAGGCTAAAGCCAGGAATGTGTTTCCAATATTCTAGTTCATGAAAAATCCATTCATGATGGAGAACAAAAATAGGACGTGTCCTCGTTGTGTTGAGTGTGTGTATTTCCAAGAAAACGGTATACAATATGGTCTTGGGATTGAATGCGCAAGGTTAGAGTTGAGGCTATGATGAAGCAATTGCGTTGTTAAGTGTCTCTTTGGGGCCCTCGCCGCTCTCCCTCTCCTTGAAGACCCTTCCCCCAAATCCCCCACACTGCGCCATACCATATTATGAATTCTGCCACGTTCTCTATCTCTCTCGCACCTCTTTATGGGGTTGCGCAGCTCCCTGCGTCACATGCCTCTTCATGACATCTCACCCACCCATTACTTATGACTGTTGATGGACAGTTAAACAACGAACCGGTTGATGTGTCTCCACAGATATGCTCATTGATACGGTAAAGTGCCAGAATCATGCAAAAGACGAAGCTTCCTCTTTAGCCAGAAGTGCCGAGATTCAACTCGACATCCTCCTGAATATACCAGCATCATAGATATCATAGATATGTGTCCTCAACCACTTTGGTTCTCTCCACCGAATGTCAAGAAATGGCTGAAGGAACTTGATACTGCCACAGCTATTCGCAATGACAACATTTCCACTGTGGTCCGAACGTCACGTCTTCCAAATGAAACTGAACCCTTGACACCTGGCGCCTGCATCGGTGCTGCGACAACACTAGCAAGTACTCAATGACGTGGAAAATGCCTGGGTATGTCTTTTACCACATTAAACGTGAGATATCCAACGCGACAAATGCTGCCGCATCAGTCTGCTCTCCAACGCCATTGGAAGTGATATTAAGCAGCACTAACACAGCAGTAATATACTCACAGATGAAGCATTACGTTCCTGCCAGAGGTACTCATCTCCTGTCCTTATTGTAACCTCCGTCCGTCCAAATATGTTCACAAAGCCTTTATGCAATAGTTGATGTGAGTATGACTGGCATTCACATCAGAGCAATAATTTACTGAGTGTAGCATTAAGGATCCGTTGCAACGTTGAAGACAGTGAGATTCAGGGAAAGTATTCCCAGGATGCGTGTTTAGCATAAGGTAAGCTGGCTGCTGTTATGAGCAGTTAAACCTCTCATGCCCGAACATCAAGACAGGAGTTCACATGTGCAGGATTCTATCCCCAACTATCTCCTTCTGCAATCAATAACCATACCTTTGACATAAGGCCAGTATTGGAGATGTTTGCTGATGATTGCAGTGTTTAGTAGCGTTCACACGTCTTCAAATACTGGAGAGGTCCATGTTCATATGTAACAAGTGGCATTTGTGACAGAAACTACAGTCACAAATTCGAACAAGATAGACTTTCCCGATCGCCCTTGATATCCATAGCACTATAATTTTGGAATCTCCAATCAACATTATCATTGGGTTTCCATTGAACACAAATATATCTAGCCTAGTCAAATAAGCACTGTGGTTATAAGACTGGCTCAGAGGCTACAATAGCGTGCAAAAATCACCTTCCCCAATAACCGACATGGCTCGTCAGAAGAGTGATGAATACTCTACTTGCCTGAATGAGTGCATCCCGGACATTTTAGGGGTGGCACGGTGGCAGTGCTTCCTTATAGCACAAAGAACACTGGTTTCATTGCAACTTTGGGTGATGTGGAGTTTGCACATTCTCCCCCTGTCTGAATAGGTTTCCTCCGAGTGCTCCGGTTCCCATCCAGAGTCTAGAAATGTGTGGTTAGATGGATTAGCCATGCGAAATTGCCCCTTAGTGTCTAAAGCTGTGGAGATAGGTGGGGTTTGGGGAAAGGGCGGGGTAGTGGGCCTTAGTAAAGTGCTTTTTTTGTGCTTTGGTGCAGACTTGATGGGCTTAATTTTCTTATTTCTGCACTGTAGGGGTTCTATGAAACCTGTGGAGCACCTGTAAGGGTCCTTCCAATTTATTCCCTGCCTATTCCCTCACTTCTCCTTTCTTTTATTTTTCTCATTACATTTCTGATCTATTCATGATTTATCGGCATAATTCTTTAAGGCAGCCGGTATCTTTAACTCAAGCAGAAGAAAGCAGTAGTGTGGGCCTTTAATTAAAGTGAAGGATTTCAGTAGCAGGAGAGACCACAAATAGCACATGGGACATGAGCGATAGGGTATGAGGGAATTGGGAACCTCAATAGGCATTAAATGACTCAATGAAGGAAACGTTGACAGACGATGATCATAGATGACAGGGTGATGGTAGTCAACCAGATTGTGAGAATTCTCAGATTGAAGGTGACCATAAGAAAGAAGACACCAAGGGCAGGACGGTGGCGCAATGGGTTAGCCGTGCTGCATCACGACGACGATACCAGGTTCGATTCCGGCTCTGGGTCACTGCCGTGTGGAGTTTGTGCATTCTCCCAGTGTTTGCGTGGGTTTAGCCCCCACAACCCAAAAGATGTGGAGGGTAGGTGGATTGGCCACGTTAAATTGCCCCTTAATTGGAAAAATGAATTGCGTATTCGAAATTTTTTTAAAAAATTAAATAAAAAGAAAGAAGAGACTGAATACAATAGCGTGAGAGTAATGAAAAGTCAGACGAGAATTTAGAATCCTATGTCGGGTCTGAAGTAACAATAAATAACTGTTACTGAATCGATCTGTCACGAACAGATTGTGGAAAGATGTCAATTGATTCTTCAGAAGTTCGGAAAAAAGACAGCGAATTGAAAGAATTGGACTTTTCTTAAAGCAGCTTGTTACAGCCTCCTGCATTAAACCCATTGCGATTCAATTTGGGTGCAAATATTTCCCAGAGAATGCCTGATTTGAAGGAAAATATACAGAACGGCATCAATCAGAATAGAACCTCTGCGGTGCAGAAGGAGGCTATTAGGCCCTACGAGTATTCACGGGACCCTGGCTCCGATAGAGCACCCTACCTAGGTCCAATCCCATACTCCTAGCCCCGTAAACCCACCTAACGTTTTGAGCAATTTGGCATGGCTAATTCACCTAACTTGCACATCTTTGAACTATGGGAGGAAACGCGCGGAGGGAACCCAATTTGAACGAGGACAGCAGACTGTGAAGCGACACCAAGCAAATGGCTGGTTAACCTCCAACATTTTAAATGTCCACAGTGACTCTTTGCGATAAAATAAGTCAATAACAAAGAATGCTAACTAACCAGTAATCAGTACATTTTTAAAAATCAGGAAGAAGTTGGATGGAGAACCATGTAGTACTTCTGCCACCGTCTCTCTGAACACCAACCAGAGCGTTCTTGGCGCCAATGGCATGTCATCCTCTGCTTCTAAAGGTGAAAACACAAATTGTTTCACTCCGTGTCACCAAATGGAGATAGGTGTTCCGATGAGGAGGTAAAAATTGTGTTACGAGGAATGATGTGTATAAAGTCAACCAACTCGAAGAGAATTGGATCCTCACTTGCAGGCGTTGCTGAAGGTGGTCATGTGAAGAGAAAGAGGGAATGAAAAGATGCAGATGTTGGAAAGTGTTTATATGTTAAAAAATAAACCAGATACTTCAATAAGCATTCATAATACTGCTTTTAGTTGGACTATAGGACAACCAGGAAAATTGGATAAATATTCACTGGACAATAAGAAAATACTGATTTAATTGCACAAGAGACAAAAAGATTGTAGAGAGAGTTATAGGGAAACACCAGGGGAAACACTGTTTACTCATGGTGCAGACATAAGAAAACAATCAAGCCACGTTCGTCCTGATTAAAACCATTGGAACTGGCTCAGTTAGAGACTGAAATACCGCAAAAATGCCGCGGTCTATTTATGTAAGCTTTATTATTATTGTCATGAGTAGGCTTACAATAACACTGCATTGAAGTTATTGCGAAAACACCGAGTCGCGACACTCCGGGCCTGTTTGGGTACGCTGAGGGAGAATTCAGAATGTCCAATTCAACTAACAAGCACATCTTTCGGGACTTTTGGGAGGAAACCAGACCATTCGCTTTTGTCACGCAGTTACGGGATGACTAGTTACCAACGCAGAGACTGTGAAAAGAAATTATACCCTGGGGATGCAGATCTCTGTGTGATGTATGTCCTTCATACTTCATAATTGCACCCTGAAGTTTCATTCTTTTGGGATTGGGAGGTATGTAAGGCTAGTTCCTGTGTATTCCCTGGATATTTCCTTATTTCCTCTTTATTTTATTGTTGCCAATACCTTTTTGATCCATTGATGATTTCTGGTCTTACGTCTTTAAGGCAGCCTGTATCTTTAATTCAAGCAGTCGAAAGCCGTGGCCTGCGCCTTTAATTCAAGCAGAGGATTACAGCAGCAGGAGAAGCCTCTGTAATCGTCTGTGCTGCTTCAAACTGGAGCTATGAACTGTCCGGCACCGATGAGAGGGATTAGCTGGATCTTGGTTCGGTAGGTAGACAACGAACTGGCCCAAAAGGCTCTTTCCTGTCCGTTAATAGGTGGTGATTTGTCTGCTTCCACTGGAATGTTTTCAGAGTATCAAGTTTTCCAGTTTTGTTTCAGTTTTTGTTCTGACAGCCTGCTGGATCTAACTAACTGTCTCCTAAACAATCCAAGTTATTCTCTTCAGAAAGTCACTGTGAGGGCTGGTTTTCTCTGTTTAAACTCTGGGTGCCGTTCATGTGAGGTTTCAGAGATCGGAAGTCAAACCATGAGCTGAAAACAAAGTTTGATGTGAAATAAAATGTGGCTCCAGAAAGCCTGTGTCTGTGAGTACTGAATTTTCTAACCTGCGGGGATCCTGAATGAATGGTTCTGCGAAAAGGACCATTACCAGGTGTAAACCAGGAACTTTATTTGCAAGTGCGCTGTGAGGACAGCACGCTTCTCTTGTGACTCCGGGATGAGTGGGGCTGTTATCGACTGTGCACTTCATCAGGGTGTGGTGACACACTCAATAAGCTTTATACAATCCAAAGCCCAGCAGCCGTACTGATAAGCACTACATCCACAGCAGTAAGTATTCATTCCCTGCACCACAGTTCCCAAGGCATATAGAAATTGTGCATCAACAATACAACAAGGCTCTTGCTATGGCACCTTTGTCGCCACCTGGGATGGCCACTTCCTGAATACAAAAAGGATGTTTGCAAAGATTGCAGGGAACTATAGACAATGCTAAGAAAACAAGCAGGCAGAGAGCCTGCTCGTGTATTGGGACCGCAGCTCCCAGACGAGACTGAAACTGTAGGTCTATTAGCATATTGATGGTCCATCTCCAGGAACAAAGGGGAGATACTCAAGTAACCGATCTAGCACCAGACCTCGCGGCGCCAATTCCCAAACTGAAAGCACAAACAAAGCCAGGCCAACGGCCTCCTAGGACACGCCCAGCCATCAGGGCACCCACCCCTTTATTGGTCAAGATCAATACGAGTGATCAAGATACCCCCCAATTGGTTGGGGACAAGTTCAAGGCCCGCCCAAAAACGAGCGAAGCCCTTTCAGGTATAAGAAGAAGGCCCCAGGAGAGAATCGCTCTCATGCAATCGACTGTCAAAGCGGAGAGACCCTTCCACCAGCTACACCAGAAGCAAATAAGTCCAAGGTCAACGCTCGCTACCAGATGGACGACCTTTGCTGTTCTATTTTACCACTTCCACCCCAGCAGCCTCAGATCCGAACAATGGCCATTGTTCCTCTAACTGAGTGGGCACCTGAAGCTAAGTATAGACGTTGGCGTGAGAGATAGTTTAGTTTGTAGTATTTTGTGCATGAGTAGATATTGCTATGTATGCAAATAAATAGTATTGACTTTGAACTAACTAACTGGTGTATCGGCTCTTTGATCAGTATTAGGGTTAGAACCTTGTGGCGTTATCGAAAGATACCTGGCGACTCTAAAGCAAACATAACTAGGATTAAGAAAGGCGACCATATTGGCCTCCATATTCATAACCAGAGAAACAGAGCAACGTTTACTAGCGACAACTGATGGGACTCGACATAGAAGTGGCCTAGTCACTCCGAGAGAACCCACCTTTGAATTGGAATCCAATTGGAAACAGAAAACCACAAGTGTAAGAACAATACCTCCAATATTCGGAAGTGTGTTATTTGCAGGCGCACTAACAGGGATATAAGGTAAACCTGAGAGGTTTTCTTGCGTAAAACCGTCGGGAGGTTTGTAGGCCAGGAATTCGCGTAAGCTGTACTCGTGTTTATATCACCACTTCATCACCCCCTGTTCCAAATTCGGTAGAGACCACAGAGATAGCGATAAAAATGGCAATGAACCACCAAGAATTCGAGGTCGCAGCGACCAGTAGAGTAGGACAGTGTCCCGCATTGGAAGAAGAGATCAGAAAATATCTTAAAGGGAAAGGATGGCCCCTGTGGAGTAAATTCTGCTCCAATGATGAAACAGGTCCCGGAAGTATAGGGCATACTTGGTGGGAGTTCCTGACGGAGATCCATAAGAAGAGCTTCGGGAAAGTTCGCAAGCCGATGGCAATCGTGTCCTGCTTGGCACAATTGCGAGGCACAGAGGAGGTCGTCAGCATGCTCCGTAGAGAGATTGAGGAGAGAGACATGAGTAGTGAAGGAGATGTGAGTGGATAGGAGCGAGAGAACAAGGAACTGAGAGAGCAGTTAGCGGCCAGGGACAAGGAGATAACGGATGCCAAGCGGGCACACCAATCTTGACTCGCCCATTTGAGCAGTTTTCAGTCCCAATATGACAAAGCCTACCAAGACACACAACGCGTGGTGTTGGTATGTCAGGAAACCGGACAACAGGTCGAGGAGTTGCACAAACAGTGCAATGACTTAAAAGCAGCCCTACGAGCACTCCACACTTCCACAATGGAACAAAGGCACAGCTCGGTAGATCACGCGAAGTGCCAGAAGCAAATTGCAGAATTGCAATCTCTGCTTTCTGTTCATAATGGGTATCAGAGCATAAGAACATAAGAACATAAGAACTAGAAGCAGGAGTAGGCCATCTGGCCCCTCGAGACTGCTCCACCATTCAATGAGATCATGGCTGATCTTTTGTGGACTCAGCTCCACTTTCCGGCCCGAACACCATAACCCTTAAAACCTTTATTCTTCAAAAAACTATCTATCTTTATCTTAAAAACATTGAATGAAGGAGCCTCTACTGCTTCACTGGGCAAGGAATTCCATAGATTCACAACCCTTTCGGTGAAGACGTTCCTCCTAAACTCATTCCTAAATCTACTTCCCTTTATTTTGAGGCTATGCCGCCTAGTTCTGCTTTCACCCGCCAGTGGAAACAACCTGCCCGCATCTATCCTATATATTTCCTTCATAATTTTATATGTGTCTATCAGATCTTCCCTCATCCTTCTAAATTACAACGAGTACAATCCCAGTCTACTCAACCTCTCCTCGTAATCCAACCCCTTCAGCTCTGGGATGAACCTAGTGAATCTCCTCTGCACACCCGCCAGTGCCAGTACGTCCTTTCTCAAGTAAGGAGACCAAAACTGAACACAATACTCCAGGTGTAGCCTCACTAACACCTTATACAATTGCAGCATAACCTCCCTAGTCTTAAACTCCATCCCTCTAGCAATGAAGGACAAAATTCCATTCGCCTTCTTAATTACCTGTTGCACCTTTAAACCAACGTTTTACGACTCATGCACTAGCACACCCAGGTCTCTCTGCACAGCAACATGTTTTAATATTTTATCATTTAAATAATAATCCCTTTTGCTGTTATTCCTACCAAAATGGATAACCTCACATTGGTCAACATTGTATTCCATCTGCCAGACCCAAGCCCATTCACTTAGCCTATCCAAATCTTTCTGCAGACTTCCAGTATCCTCTGCACTTTTTGCTTCACCACTTATCTTAGTGTCGTCTGCAAACCTGGGCACATTGCCCTTGGTCCCCAACTCCAAATCATCTATGTAAATTGTGAACAGTTGTGGGCCCAACCCTGATCCCTGAGGGACACCACTAGCTACTGATTGCCAACCAGAGAAACACCCATTAATCCCCACTCTTTGCTTTCTATTAATTAACGAATACTCTATCCATGCTACCACTTTCCCCTTAATGCCATGCATCTTTATCTTATGCAGCAACCTTTTGTGTGGCACCTTGTCAAAGGCTTTCTGGAAATCCAGATATACCACATCCATTGGCTCCCCGTTATCTACCGCACTGGTAATGTCCTCAAAAAATTCCACTAAATTAGTTAGGCACGACCTGCCATTTATGAACCCATGCTGCGTATGCCCAATGGGACAATTTCCATCCAGATGCCTCGCTATTTCTTCCTTGATGATAGTTTCCAGCATCTTCCCTACTACCGAAGTTCAGCTCACTGGCCTATGGTTACCCGCTTTCTGCCTACCTCCTTTTTAAAACAGTGGTGTCACGTTTGCTAATTTCCAATCCGCCGGGACCACCCCAGAGTCTAGTGAATGTTGGTAAATTATCAATAGTGCATTTGCAATTTCCCTAGCCATCACTTTTAGCACTCTGTGATGCATTCCATCAGGGCCAGGAGTCTTGTCTTCCTTTAGCCCCATTAGCTTACCCATCACTACCTCCTTGTTGATCACAATCCTCTCAAGGTCCTCACCTGTCATAGCCTCATTTCCATCAGTCACTGGCATGTTATTTGTGTCTTCCACTGTGAAGACCGAACCAAAAAAATCTGTTCAGTTCCTCAGCCATTTCCTCATCTCCCATTATTACATCTCCCTTCTCATCCTCTACAGGACCAATATTTACCTTAGCCACTCTTTTTTGTTTTATATATTTGTATAAACTTTTACTATCTGTTTTTATATTCTGAGCAAGTTTACTCCCATAATCGATCTTACTCTTATTTATAGCTTTTTTAGTAGCATTCTGTTGCCCCCCTGAAGTTTTCCCAGTCCTCTAGTCTCCCACTAAATTTTGCTACTTTGTATGCTTTTTCCTTCAATTTGATACTCGGCATATAGACTACTCCTATCAGTGACTTTTTCGCCTTACTATTCCTGATTTCCACCCAAATGGATTCAACCTTATCCTCCATAGCACCGATGTCATCCCTTACTGTTGCCCGGATGTCATCCTTAAATAACAGAGCTACACCACATCCCTTACCATCGATTCTGTCCTTCCGAATAGTTTGATACCCTCGGATATTTAACTCCCAGTCGTGACCATCCTTTAACCATGTTTCAGTAATGGCCACTAGATCATAGTCATTCACGATGATTTGCGCCATCAACTCATTTACCTTATTCCGAATACTACGAGCATTCAGGTAAAGTACACTTATGTTGGCTTTTTTACCTCTTTCCTGAATCTTAACACCTCGATCAGTAACCTCTCCTAAGTTATATTTCCTCTGAACCTTTCTCCTAATTTTCCTTGTCGTTGAACCCATATCTTCATGTAACAACCTGCCGCGTCGCTTACCATTAATGTTTTCACTTCCCACTTTATTCCTTTTTGTATTCCTGGTCCTATTCACTGAGCTCCACTCAGTCACTCTACCTTGTACTGTCGCCCTTTTTGATTTTTGACTATGGCTTCTCTGCCTTAGACTTTCCACTTTTGTTTCTGTCCCTGTTTTACTACCTTCCAACTTCCACCATCACTCGAGCCACGCATTCATCCCATCTATCCTGACATTCCTACTCTGACTAGCTCATGGCACTGGTAGCAATCCTGAGATTACTACCTTTGAGGCCCTACTTTTTAGTTTAACTCCTAACTCCCTGAATTCAGCTTGTAGGACCTCGTCCCGTTTTTTTACCTATATCGTTGGTGCCCAGAATGTCCTGCAGCCGCTCCGAGACATCCTTGACCCTTACACCAGGGAGGCAACATACCATCCTGGAGTCTCGATTGCGTCCGCAGAACCTGGCTGCTGCTGCCTTCCCCTGCTGAGCCATCTCCCTCAACAGTATCCAAAGCGGTATATCTGTTCTGCAGGGAGATGACCGCAGGGGATACCTGCACTGCCTTCCTACTCTTGCTCTGTCTTTTGATCACCCATTTTCAATCTCCCTCAGTACTTTTCACCTGCGGTGTGACCAAATCGCTAAATGTGCTATCCACGACGTCCTCAGCATCGCGGATGCTCGAAAGTGAGTCCATCCGCAGCTCCAGAGCCGTCAAGCGGTCTAACAGGAGCTGCAACTGGACACACGTCTTGCACGTGAAGGAGCCAGGGACAGTGGACGTGTCCCTGAGCTCCCACATCGCACACGAGGAGCATGACACGGGTCTGAGATCTCCTGCCATGTCTTAAACCTTCGGTTAAATTCAACAATTACAATTTCCCCAAAACAATTTTTACATATAAATAAACAACGAAGAAAAAAATAAATAAATATACCAATGAAAAGAAAAAGAGAACAGAAACACTACTTACCAGTCACTTACAAGGGATAAAAAGCACTTCCTCCCCACCCAGCTTCGAATTCTCACCTAGATTCAAATTCCCAAACTCACTCTTGGTTCTGTCTCACTCTTGGCTGTGTTTTCTCTGGCTCACTGGGAGAACTCACTGGGAGTGAGTTTACAAGTTGCTCTTTTTAAACTGTCCTGAATTGACTCCCCTCCCCCACCTGCTTTTAGATCAAGGTAGATTTAAGTGACTGACACTTAACTGCCAACCAGTTATGTGAGTGGGTGGGGCAGTCCTTGTTGACCTACACTGCACGAGTCTACCTTAATTTAAATTAAGTTAAACTCCTGAAATTTAAAAGGAGCTGCCTTACTGATTTGATTCATTTCACACCTAGATTCAAATTCCCAAACTCACTCTTGGTTCTGTCTCACTCTGGCTGTGTTTTCTCTGGCTCACTGGAAGAACTCACTGGGCATGTTTGGACCCCAGTTAGAAAAAGAAAATGGCCCCGATTGGCAGGAGTTAAAGGAGACTGCCCACAGATTTGTACATGGCACATGTACACACGACAAACCCCAGAAACGAAAACCACCCCAACCCCCGGCTGAACAGGCAGAACACACCTCATGAATGCTGTAACCACATAGCGCAGGGCCACAACAGACGGAGACCCAGATTTCCTATATACTATCCCATTAACCGTCACCGAATTACGGGATACGTGTGTTAAAATAACACCGTTCCTCCCCACATCGGACCCCCACGAATTCTTTGATAGGGTAATACAGCAGACGACCATGTACGGCCAGGATGAAAAGCAGCAAGTGAAGCGAGCAGTTTTGAGCCTCGACCCTTCAGTCGTGGCAGCCATTCCCGACCCACAAAATGTAGGAGGTTGCACACTCCAAGAAATGCATACAGCGATCCGAGACGCGATCGGCTATAACAAAGGAGACCCCGTAGAAGGCCTAAACAAGTGGAGGCAAAAGAAAAAAGAGAACCCCACAGCGTTTGCAGGACGCTTGTGGCTACATTTCACGGCAGTATTCGGAGAGTTAGCCCGCCCCCATTTTGTCCCCAGATAATATGGCCAAATGGACCCGCATCCTAGTCTCTCATGCAACAGAGGCAGGACAGAGAGCTTGCGCAAATTACGCCCCCTCAGACGAGGCCCACAACGAGATTGAAAAGATTGTCCCGTGCTTGGCAACAGTCCATCCAAGGCCAAACCGCATTTGTTAAAGCAGGGGAAGAACAGGCAGACATGCATCCAGTTAGGACGCACCAGAACCCCGCATGGGTAAATGAACCTGAGGAGTGTTATAATTGCGGCCAATTAGGACACTACGCACGAGAATGCAATGTGCCCCAGAAGCAGCAGAGAAACCAGCAGACAGGCACCCTAAATGAGAATAGGGCAAAGACAATCCACAGTATTAGCGCCCGTTCCGAGAACACAGATATGAACGGCAGCGACTGACAGTGTTCGCGCTCCCCAACTTGGGTCTGCAACACCCTTTGGGACAAGTCCGGAAGACCGCTCGTGGCAGGCGCAGTCCGGGGACACACCGTAGACTTCCTTTGGAACACAGGAGGTTCCCGCACCACGCTAAACTCCTCCACGATGTTTCAGCAAGACACATGGCCCATCACCGACACCTTTACACTCAGCGGTTTTACAGGGCATTTGCAGCAGGGACACATCACAGCCTCTGTAGCAATCCAGATAGGGAACATTCAAACAAAACAATCCCCACACAGCCAAACACATTTTAGGAATTTACTTTATGAGCTCCCACAACATCTCATTTTATCCAGTGAATAAATGTATGTGGAGAATGGCAAAGGCAGCACGAGCCCCCGCCACGCTCACAATTGGAGAGTGTGAAAATCGGATCAGCGCAGTAGGAGACTTCTGTTTCGACCCCCGAGCCATTAGACAGAACAAACAAGTTAGGGCAGTCCTGCAGCAACACAAAGTAGCATTTGCACAGCACAGCCACGATTGTGGCAAAATCGCTGGCTTAGTTAATATTACAGGTCCCGACCCCATACCCCAAAAGCAGTACGGTTTTCCCCAAGAAGCAGAGGGCGAAATCTCAAAAGTGATACTGAGTGTGCTTGAACAAAGTGTAGCCTCCACAAATAATGCACCAATTTGGCCCGTCAGGAAACCCGATCGATTATGGCGACTGACCATCGATTACCGGGAACTGAACAAAGTAACCCCAGTAGCAGCCCCCACCGTAGCCTCGAGTCCCGAGACCAAGCTCTAACAGGGACTGCAGTCAAAAGAAAAATCGGTTTTGGACATTAGCAACGGCTGTTGTTCCATTCCATTGGATAAAGCGTGCCCATATAAATTCGCATTCACACTACAGGGACCGCAGTATTCTTGGACGTGCCTTCCACAAGACGTCCATAACTCCCCCTCCATTTTCCACCACCAGCTGTCAAATGGATTAGCAAAATTTTCCCGACCAGATTATCTGCTAAAAGATGAACTGCTACTACAGACGGACACAACGGGACAGCACATTTCGGTTCTCTCCGAACTTTTAGGACTCCGACAACAGATTGGCTGTAAAATGAACCCCAAGAAGGCCGAGACTTTGTAGGAAAAAGTGATTTACTTAGGTACAGTAATCACGCATGGCAAACGCGAGATTGAGCAGGAAATAATCGACTCGATCGTCAAATTACCCCTGCCTCATAACGTCACAGCCCTCCGGTCATTTCTAGGACTGGTTGGCGACTGCAGAAACCATATCGACGGTTTTGCCACAAAAGCAGCGCCCCTACCCGAACCTCTCAAGAAACAAGCACCTTGGGAATGGCTTCCACAGCACACGGATGCCGTGGATGCTTTAAAAAGACCCCTCAGCACAGCCCATTACAGGCCCCAGATCCACTCTCCCCGTACGCAATTAAGGTTGCAACTACCGACCGAACCCTTTCGGCCCTTCTCCTCCAAGAACGACATGATCGATTAGGCCCCTTGGTATATGCCTCACGCGTATTAGATCCAGTCGAGCAAGCATTTTCAGCCTGCGAAAGGCACTAGCTCGCAGTTTTTGGGGCCGCACAATACTTTGCCGACATTACAGAACTCAACCCCATCACCATTCTCACTGAAAACACTCCAACACAACTCCTACTTGATGGTCGACATAAGGATGGCACAGTCAGCCAGATCCGCGCAGCCTGTTGGACCCTTCCTTTACAGGGACAGGACATCACATTAAGGGAACCAAGACCCACAAAGAACAAAGAACAAAGAAATGTACAGCACAGGAACAGGCCCTTCGGCCCTCCAAGCCCGTGCCGACCATACTGCCCGACTAAACTACAATCTTCTACACTTCCTGCGTCCGTATCCTTCTATTCCCATCCTATTCATATATTTGTCAAGATGCCCCTTAAATGTCCCTATCGTCCCTGCTTCCACTACCTCCTCCGGTAGCGAGTTCCAGGTACCCACTACCCTCTGCGTAAAAAACTTGCCTCGTACATCTACTCTAAACCTTGCCCCTCTCACCTTAAACCTATGCCCCCTAGTAATTGACCCCTCTACCCTGGGTAAAAGCCTCTGACTATCCACTCTGTCTATGACCCCTCATAATTTTGTATACCTCTATCAGGTCGCCCCTCAACCTCCTTCGTTCCAGTGAGAACAAACCGAGTTTATTCAACCGCTCCTCATAGCTTATGCCCTCCATACCAGGCAACATTCCGGTAAATCTCTTCTGCACCCTCTCTAAAGCCTCCACATCCTTCTGGTAGTGTGGCGACCAGAATTGAACACTATACTCTAAGTGTGGCCTAACTAAGGTTCTATACAGCTGCAACATGACTTGCCAATTCTTATACTCAATGCCCCGGCCAATGAAGGCAAGCATGCCGTATGCCTTCTTGACTACCTTCTCCACCTGTGTTGTCCCTTTCAATGACCTGTGGACCTGTACTCCTAGATCTCTTTGACTTTCAATACTCTTGAGGGTTCTACCATTCACTGTATATTCCCTACCTGCATTAGACCTTCCAAAATGCATTACCTCACATTTGTCCGGATTAAACTCCATCTGCCATCTCTCCGCCCAAGTCTCCAGACAATCTAAATCCTGCTGTATCCTCAGACAGTCCTCATCGCTATCCGCAATTCCACCAACCTTTGTGTCGTCTGCAAACTTACTAATCAGACCAGTCACATTTTCCTCCAAATCATTTATATATACTACAAAGAGCAAAGGTCCCAGCACTGATCCCTGTGGAACACCACTGGTCACAGCCCTCCAATTAGAAAAGCATCCCTCCATTGCTACCCTCTGCCTTCTATGGCCTAGCCAGTTCTGTATCCACCTTGCCAGTTCACCCCTGATCCCGTGTGACTTCACCTTTTGTACTAGTCTACCATGAGGGACCTTGTCAAAGGCCTTACTGAAGTCCATATAGACAACATCTACTGCCCTACCTGCATCAATCATCTTAGTGACCTCCTCGAAAAACTCTATCAAGTTAGTGAGACACGACCTCCCCTTCACAAAACCGTGCTGCCTCTCACTAATACGTCCATTTGCTTCCAAATGGGAGTAGATCCTGTCTCTAAGAATTCTCTCCAGTAATTTCCCTACCACTGACGTAAGGCTCACCGGCCTGTAGTTCCCGGGATTATCCTTGCTACCCTTCTTAAACAGAGGAACAACATTGGCTATTCTCCAGTCCTCCGGGACATCCCCTGAAGACAGCGAGGATCCAAAGATTTCTGTCAAGGCCTCAGCAATTTCCTCTCCAGCCTCCTTCAGTATTCTGGGGTAGATCCCATCAGGCCCTGGGGACTTATCTACCTTAATATTTTTTAAGACACCCAACACCTCGTCTTTTTGGATCACAATGTGACCCAGGCTATTTACACCCCCTTCTCCAGACTCAACATCTACCAATTCCTTCTCTTTGGTGAATACTGATGCAAAGTATTCATTTAGTACCTCGCCCATTTCCTCTGGCTCCACACATAGATTCCCTTGCCTATCCTTCAGTGGGCCAACCCTTTCCCTGGCTACCCTCTTGCTTTGTATGTACGTGTAAAAAGCCTTGGGATTTTCCTTAACCCTATTTGCTAATGACTTTTTGTGACCCCCTTCTAGCCCTCCTGACTCCTTGCTTAAGCTCCTTCCTACTTTCCTTATATGCCACACAGGCTTCGTCTGTTCCCAGCCTTTTAGCCCTGACAAATGCCTCCTTTTTCTTTTTGATGAGGCCTACAATATCACTCGTCATCCAAGGTTCCCGAAAATTGCCGTATTTGTCTTTCTTCCTCACAGGAACATGCCGGTCCTGTATTCCTTTCAACTGACACTTGAAAGCCTCCCACATGTCAGATGTTGATTTGCCCTCAAACATCCGCCCCCAATCTATGTTCTTCAGTTCCCGCCTAATATTGTTATAATTAGCCTTCCCCCAATTTAGCACATTCATCCTCGGACCACTCTTATCCTTGTCCACCAGTACTTTAAAACTTACTGAATTGTGGTCACTGTTACCGAAATGCTCCCCTACTGAAACATCTACCACCTGGCCGGGCTCATTCCCCAATACCAGGTCCAGTACCGCCCCTTCCCTAGTTGGACTGTTTACATATTGTTTTAAGAAGCCCTCCTGGATGCTCCTTACAAACTCCGCCCCGTCTAAGCCCCTGGCACTAAGTGAGTCCCAGTCAATATTGGGGAAGTTGAAGTCTCCCATCACCACAACCCTGTTGTTTGTACTCTTTTCCAAAATCTGTCTACCTATCTGCTCCTCTATCTCCCGCTGGCTGTTGGGAGGCCTGTAGTATACCCCCAACATTGTGACTGCACCCTTCTTATTCCTGATCTCTACCCATATAGCCTCACTGCCCTCTGAGGTGTCCTCTCGCAGTATAGCTGTGATATTCTCCCGAACAAGTAGCGCAACTCCACCTCCCCTTTTACATCCCCCTCTATCCCGCCTGAAACATCTAAATCCTGGAACGTTTAGCTGCCAATCCTGCCCTTCCCTCAACCAGGTCTCTGTAATAACACTTTCCTAGCCGATAATTTCCAATAGGCAGGCACCCTACATGAGTGTGAAATCATCTCCACTAAGCATAATACAGTACCCTTTGTACCGAAGTCAGCTCCCCCGAAACCAGGCGCTACACCCCAGAGACCACAGACACATGTGTACCCCTTTGAATCTATGTGAATGGTTCCTCAACAGGTTTAAACGGAAAATGAATTACCGTTTGCGGTATTTATCTAGAGGACGCGCAGGGACGCGTCCTAGAAGAGATTTCCTTAAAATTGCGAGGGCATTTAGGCTCGCACGCAGCAGAACGGGCAGCCGTAGCTTATATTGTACAGCACCCCGACTCGTTTTTCCCGACCGCCGCCGACATATATTCTGACAGTCTACATGTCTACAACAGTTTAACCGAATTCCTACCCCTGTGGGAAACTAGAGGATTCGTTTCCGCAGACGGAAAGCCCCAACCCTCAGCCCCAATACTCCAACATATTCCGAAAACGGCCAAAGATAGGAAATGAGGAATCATCAAAATTCGTAGTCATCATCGTCGTCGTCGTCGTCCCCCCCCCCCCCCCCCCCCTGGTAACGTTAAAGCAGACGCCCTACAAAGGCAGGTTCCAGACACGGTCACATTTGAAACTCCCACCCGAAACCGCCCCAGTACACGATGTTCTTGTCTGACAGACTAACCTTGAAGATTTGACAAAGGTTCAAAAGGAAGATGAGAAGCTCAGGGAAGTTTTAAAAGGCAACTTCCCAGCCTCTTATGATAAGTTGAAACACGCGTTAACCACACATGACAGTGTGATTTTAAAAGACAGCATTTATGTAGTCCCCAGCCAGGACCTGAATCAAATTATTTGTCAGTTCCAATACAGTCATGGACACCAAGGCATTGAACCCACCCTCGCCCACCTCAGACCTCTCTGATGGTGGCCTGATTTCAAAGCCAATGTTGCAGATTACATCGTGAATTGCTTAATCTGTGCCCAGAACAATCCGGACAGATATGCAAGAAATGCTCAGCTAAGTCACCCGTTAATGACCCCCTGGGCGAATTTGCAAATCGACTATATCGGACCCGTACCCCCCCCCCCCCTTGCAGGAATGGTTTCAAGTATGTGTTGGTGGTCATCGACATCTTCACAAAATGAGTGGAATCGTTTCCACCCAGACGTAGCACTGCCAAAACCACAGCTAAAGTCCCCACTCAGCTCATTTTTACAAGATGGGGACTCCCACGCAGCATGGAGTCCGATTCAAGGCTCCCATTCTACACGATGAGTGATGAAAAACGACTTTATAATTTTCGGCATAAAACAAAAGTTCCATTTTGCATAAAACCCCCAATCAAGCGGCACAGTAGAAAGGATGAACAGAACTTTAAAAGCGACCCTCAGAAAAATGGTGCAACAACAAAACAGCACTTGGGACTCAGTTCTCCAATTTGCATTAATGTTCATTCGAAACACAGTATCCACGTCCACAGGATACACCCACCACACACTCATGACCGGACGCCCCATGAAAGGGACAGAATATTTATTCGGACTGGATTTGGCCAGCCCCGCAGTCAACACCCTCACGCATGAGAAAACAGTACAACAGGTTATTGAAAATGTGAAAGCAGCCTAGCTTGCAGCAGCCGTCAGGCTTGGAACCCGCAAGAAGCAAAGCAAAGCTTGCTTTGATAAAACAGTACACGCCACCGAGTTTGTCGTAGGGCAGTAAGTTATGCTATCCCTATACAACCCCAGTTCATTCCATTCCCCCAAATTAACCGGACTGTACTCCATCTCTGATAAAGTCAGCCCCTCTGTATATAAAATCGCCTATCGAATGGCAAGCCTGCGTGGTTCCACACAAACCAGCTGAAGGCTTATGGCTCGCAGAACAACCATTCACACCACATCTCGCTTGCAGCAGCAGATGAGCACGCCCCACGCACGAACGACGTATTCCTACCTTCCCCCAACCTGTCCAGCCCATCTTCAGACATTGCTTCGACTCCAACCCCAGAGGCACGACTCCGCCTCTCCCTTCCTTCAACCAGCAGCGATAGCGATAGCTACAGCCTCAGCACACCACGCTACGATTACAGCCCTGCACCACTCCAAGCGATTCCGAACATAATTCCATCGACCCCTTCGAGATAATGTACATTAAATTCCTGACCCAAACTAACCGCCCGGCGACTATGGATTAACCCCTAGCAGCTCCAACTTCGATTCAAAATTCTGGCACCGAGACATTTCGTTCAGGCTCATTCGGAATGATGAGCTGCCCTTAGCAGCTTTAACGCACCTACTCCAGTCAAGAGTATGGTAGCCGTGAGAAGATGATGACATTGAGGCTGACTCCCACCAAATGAATCCCTTTGCGACTCTGTTCGCTATTGAGCAATGAGGTGTCCAGATGATGGCAAAAAGGAACCAATGGAACGTAGCGGTGTCCTGTCTGATGGAAACTGCACCATGCTTGTTATGTATGTTTGTTTGTTATTGTGAATGTTAAGTGTTGTTCGTTCATTTAAAGTTTTTCATGACCCCACGCCACATCTTGATGCAGTCAGAACTACCCTTCCGACGCCAAATGGTGTTAGAGGAACTAGTTTGTCCGCAGACAAGCTCTTCTGCTTTGAAGGTAGAAGTTAACACAAATGCAATCCCCACGACGACCACAAATTCTTACCGTTCTTGTCGGTCGCTCAGGCAGTGGAGAAACGGCACTGCTCCTCGCCCTGCCTGAGGACCTCCCATCTGGTCAGCTCCGCTCGGGTAGAGCACATACGGCACTGATCACCGTCCTACCCGGGGATTCCACCCATTCTAATCCGCTGTGGCCCATACGCACCCCATTTGGCACTTTTAGTTCAAAACTCTTTTCTTTGTTTATGGCAACCCTTAGGTTGCTTCCAAGTGCTATTTACATCCTCAAACACTGGGATGGTAGATCGCAGAGCCTGCGAGGCAGCTCGCACGAAGTCAGTATTTTTCTCAGATGTCTTGTCCCAAATATTTGGTTTGAAAAAAAAAAAAAATGAGGGAGTCACATTTGTTGACAGATTATAATGGGTAATTGGCAATAAAGGACAGACAGATGTAAGAGATATTATACAAGACACTAACAGAAATTATGCTTGTGTCCATAGAACTCCAGAACCACAGACGCCTCAAGAGGAAGAAAGAAAGAAGAAAAGAGAAGACAACCATCATGCCCGACAGTTGGATCTTAGCGGGATCTCTCCAGTTGCGCATGGACGCTACCCCCCTGACCTCTACCACACAGGCCATGATTGTTTCCCACCCCTGCCATACACTGTATCCCGAGATATTTACTGATACAACGACCTGGTGTGACAGGTTCATAACTTGGTATTCCCTGTCCTACGTTGTAGAATCACAATTCGTACTTGCGATACTCTGCAGTGCCGTTCAAACCCTTAGATTCAGGAAATGGCGGAGGAAAGCCCCCCCGCACCCCGGTATACACCGTCAGATCCCCTATTTTTGGACATCAAAAAAACCCAAACCCCTTTAATTCACTAAAAGTACATCCATGTTTTGTGTGTTTGTTTCGCTCTAAGAAAGAAATGTAAAACTCGGTGCTTGACTGCCAAGCTAGAGAGACCTGTGTTGCTGCTATTGTACAGTTTAAAATGTAGATAATTATTTTGATTGATTGATGATAGTTTAGTTAAGGCGAGTTAGAGGTTCCAGTCTTTCATTTTTGTAATGCATGCCTGAGTGTCATTGCGCCCCGTAGAATTTTATAATGATGTATGTACATGAAGTAATTGAGGTAAAGTTTCAATTCATAGGACAGAGCAGTGTCCTATGAACATAGAGCCTGTCAGTGCTATGGGTGCCCGACTTAGGAGGAGAACTAAGAAGATGCAGTAATTTGATCTTTCACACTTTGCGTTGCGGATCACAAGGAGGGTGTGTAGCCATCTGGGATGGCCACTTCCAGAATACAAAATGGATCTTTGCAAAGATTGCAGGGAACTATAGACTATGCTAAGAAAACAAGCAGGCACAGAGCCTGCTCGTGTATTGGGACCGCAGCTCCCAGACGAGACTGAAACTGTAGGTCTATTAACATATTGATGACCCATCTCCGGGAACAACGGGGAGATACTCAAGTAACCGATCTGTCACCAGACCTCGCGGCGCCAGTTCCCCAAACCTAAAGCACAAACAAAGCCAGGCCAACCGCCACCTAGGACACGCCCAGCCATCAGGGCACCCACCCCTTTATTGGTCAAGATCAATACGAGTGATCAAGATCCGGCACAATTGGTTGGGGCCAAGTTCAATGCCCGCCCAAAAGCGCGAGAAGCCCTTTCAGGTATAAGAAGAAGGCCCAAAGAGAGAATCGCGCTCTTGGAATCGACTGTCAAAGCGTAGAGACCCTTCCACCAGCTACAGCAGAAGCAAGTATGTCCAAGGTCAACGCTCGCTACCAGACGGACGACCTTAGTTGTTCTCCTTTACCACTTCGTCCCCAGCAGCCTCAGATCCGAACAACGACCATTGTTCCTTTGACTAAGTGGGCACCTGAAGCTAAGTATAGGCGTTAGCGTTAGAGATAGTTTAGTCTGTAGTATTTTGTGCATGAGTAGATATTGCTGTGTATGTAAATAAATAGTATTGACTTTGAACTAACTAACTGGTGTATCGGTTGTTTGATCAGTATTCGGGTTCGAACCTTGTGGCGGTATCGAAAGATACCTGGCGACTCTAAAGCAAACGTAATTAGGATTAAGGAAGGCGACCGTATTGGCCGCCATATTTATAACCAGAGAAACAGAGCAACACCTTCCAAACCAAAGCCATCTAACCTATATTGCAACACATGTCCTACGAAAACTGCAGTTGTGCCCAGACCAGAGAAATGGCAGCAATCCAAGTGTCCGTAGGACATCAACCTTGTCAAAGGTAATCGTGGAAGAGAAAATAATTCTGGCCTTCTTAGTGCAGTTCAGATGGGAATGAACTTCGCTCAAGGACCATTTCGTTAATAAATTAAGTTAAACGGAGAGCAACCCATTGGGAAGACAGGTAACACGTTCTCCTCTCTTACAAGGGAATGGGGTTGGAATAAGAAGGAAGACTTGCTACAATTGGGATGGGCTTAGTGAGAATCCGCCAGTATTGTCCTGAACAATATTGGTTTCCATTTTGAAGGACGGATATACGGTACTTGTCTGATACTGGTTAAGCGTTTGAAAGGAGTGAAAACAGAGCAGGGCACAGAATAATACTCGAGTTCGTGGCGTGAACGGAAGGAGAGAGCAAGAACAGAATTGGGGTTATAGACAGTGGTCAGATTGAGAGTTCAGAGCCCGCCTTCTGAAAGACAATGTGATTCTCAACATCGCAGGAAAGTAGGTCGATTACTAGTTAGTGACTAGTCTCTACGTTTGTCCTATCCAAACAATGGAGTTCCAGTTGATATAAGTATAACATTACTTGAAAGATGAAGAATATCAGCGGAAACAGGATTCGAGATATTGAAGAAAATGTATTTAAAACAATAGTTAATAAATTAATTGCAAAGAATTAAAGACGACAGGGTAGTCGTTGTGTTGCAGCACGCTAAGCTGGAAGTGGCCGGTGCCGGGAAGTCAATGGCAACTAAATAGGCAGCAAGTGTCGACCACTCAGAACTACTGAGACGGAGGCAGAGGTTCGGTCACTGTACTTAATCAGGTGGGGGGTGGGGGGGCGGTAGTTAGAAGGACAATGTTTTTATTATTAATTTATGGGATGTGGGCGTCGCTGACTGGTCCAACATTGTTACCCATCCCCAATTGCCCTTGACTGGCTTCCTCGGCCATCTCAGATGCCATTTAAGAATTCAACACACGGCTGCAGATCCGGGATCACATGCTGGCCAGACCACGTAACGATGGAACATTTCCATCCCTAAAGGACATTAGTGAAACAAATGCTTTTTGACAGCAATTTTCAATGGTTATCATTATACTTCTGATTCCATTTTTTTATTGAAAGTTCACTATCTGAAACGATGGGTATTATGTTCCAGAACGCAGTCAAAACTCATTAGACCCACTGTTCTGATTTTGAAACGGCCAAAGATAGCGACTGCGTAATATAGGGAGTTAGGTGGAAAATTAGCAAGCAGAAGATCAAACGCACGCATCTCCCGATTGACTGTGGGCATCGGAAGTTAATTTGTAGGGTAAGGTTTCTGCAGCAGGGATGCCTCTAGGAAGTTGAGACATTTGGATCCGGTTCTGGTATCTATATGGACTTGAACATAGCCAACACTGTGTTCCTTGCTCGTGCTTTTGGGACGGTGTGGCTTTCGGAACTAAAGCTGGGCAAGGGGAAGTTGTGGAAGTGGAAGAGCATTTTCGGAGCAGTGATCATAATTAAGTAAGTTTTAACATACGTGTGGAAAAGGACAACTGTAGAGTTCAAGTTCTAACTGGGGCAGAATCAAATTAACTTTGCCGAGCAGTGACTGAGCAAAAATAGCCTGGAAAGAAAATCAGTGTCAGAGTAATGTGTGTGTCTGTGTGGGGGGGGGGGGGGCGGATAATCAAACGATTCAAAGTAAAATATGCACCTGCAAGGTAAAAGGATGGTGCAGCCAATTCTAGAGCCTTGTGTTTGTCAAGGGGATGGCAGGGCATGGTAGAACCAAAAGCCGGAAGTAGCCTAGAAAGATAAGGGGTGAAATGAAAAAGAAATTAGGAAACAAAGAGGAAGACATGAAATAAGATTGGAAAGCAAAGTCAATATAAACCCAAAGATGGAAGTTCAATACATCACGAGCAAGTGTATAATCAAGGAAATAGCAGGGCCCAGAAAATACCACAATGATTATCTATGTGTCGAGCATGTTGGTATGGTTTCATGAATACTTCGCATCTGTTCAAAAAAGAGGGGAACAGTGCAGAGATTGTAGTTAAATGGGAGGAGTGTGAAATATTAGGGATCATAAACCTAGGAGGAAGGAGTCAATCACGGGTGTCGTATCCTTGAAAGTGAATAAACCCCCAGGTCCAAAAGAAATGTTCCACAGGAAATAAAAGTAAGCCAGGAATGTATGACGATCATTTTCTCAATCTTACTGGACACACATGTGGTGGTCGAGGATTTGAGATTGGTTTCTGTTGCTGCTTTATTTATAAAGGAGTGCGAGATTATAGACCGAATAGTTACAGCCAGTCGGTCTAATCTCGTCTCTGGGCACTTTTGATGGCATCAATTATATCAAAGAGGATGTACTGTGACTTAGAAAGGCACAGATTAATCACGATAACCAGCGTGGATTCACTGAGGGAATGCCATGACTGACAAACGTGATTGCATTTTTTGAGGAAGTCCAAAAGGATGGGGGCAGTGCAGTTGATGTGGTCTACATGGATTTTTGCAAGACATTTCTACAAGGTCCCACGCGGTAAACTGGTTTTAAAAAATCTCATGGGATCCAAGGGAATGTGGGAAGCACCGTAGCAAATTGAATCCGTAGCAGGGAAGTCAGGGAAGGAAGGCAAATTGAAAGTTGCAGTGTATTGAATTGGGAATTAAGTAATGAAGTAGTTGACTTGCTGCAGCTGTCCGCAATTCTGGTGTGGTGCATCTCGCGTATTGTGTATAATTTTGGATTCCTTAATTGAGAGGGATATAATTGCACTTGAATTAGGTCAGAGACGATTCACTCGATTTATTCCTGGGGAAATGGTGAGCAGGCAATGCCTACACCTTTTGGAGTGTGGAGCAATTTGAACTGACCTCCTTGAAACTTAAATATTCCAGTTAGGAAATCACAGGGCGGGTGCGAACAGGATAGTCACTGGTGAAGTGATACAAACGAAGATGTGCCCGGATGAGCTACAGTAGCCATTTAACTGCAAGTTAATTAATTAGGAAGCAAATAAAGTGGTGTACAGAGACGTGAAGCATGGCTAGCCTTGACAATCCTTTTTCCTGCTCGCACTCTGACCTGTTTATCAATCCAACTGCCGCAGTGAAGGTCAAGGCAAACTGAAGGAACAGCACCTACTTTGGACTCGGCAATTAACGCTCTTCGAGAGTCCATATTCATTTTGGACAAACGTTTACGATAACCTCTGCCTCTATTTTATTTTCTGTCACTTGGTTTTTTTGCTGGTTCCGTATTTCTCCCTTCTTGATTCAATGACTTAGCATTCAGGCCGAGGATTTAGGCAGAAGATCAGCAATGGTCATTTTCGATGGCAGAAACTACTCGCAGTCCACTTTCTATATGCTCTAACTTTTTATGTTCATTTTTACGACTATTTATTTAGTCTACATATACTAATTAATTGTATTTAAAGTTGTCAGTTACCATGATGTGACGCGAAATAACAGTAATGTACCCTTATTCCAGAACTTTGGATTATTGGCCAGGCATTCTACCATTCTTGCCTTACGGAAATACTTCTCAGGCATCTCTTTATCATTTCCCACGTTTGTGTGATTATCAGTAATTCTCAACATTGCACATTCTGATTCGCATTAACTGTTTTAGCAGTTGTTCTTTTTGCAGTTTCTGCGCTCAGATTAGAGGCATTTAAAGAGGTCCTTGGGTCCATCGAGTCTGTGCCGGCCATGAAGCACCGATCAGTTCCAGCACTTGTCCCTTAACCTTGTATGCTATGGCGTTTCAAGTGCTCATCGTATTGCTTCATAAATGTTCTGAGAGTTGCCTTCTCTACCACCCTCTCAGGCAGTGAGTTCCAGATTCCCACCACCCACTGGGTGTACAGGTTGTTTTTCAAATCCCCTCTAAATCTATTCCCCCAGCCATTGACCCTCTACCAAGAGGAAAGGTTCCTTCCTAAATACGCTGTCTATGTCTTTCATTATTCTGTATATCACTGTCAGATTCCCCCTTAGCCTTCTCTGCTCTAAGGAAAACAATCTCAGCCTCTCTCCATAGCTGAAGCGCTCTGGCCCATGCAAAATGCTGGCCAATCTCCTCTGCACGCTCTCTAGTGCATTCACTTCCTTCATATCGTGTGGCCACCAGACTTGCACACAGTACTTTACTTGTGGTCTTACGAGGGTTTTATACAGTTCCAACAGAACGGCCCTGCTCTTGAATCGTATGCTCAGGCTAATAAAGGCAAGTGTGCCATACACGTTCGTATTCTCCTCATTGACGCAACTTTTGCCCACCACATATGCTTACTTTGTTGGTCAGCCAACTCTTGCTTCGACTCCATTCCTCTCAAGTGTTTACCTCAATTAAGTTTCGTAAATGCAACTCTGGCCAATGTGATCCTCTGACGCCAATGTGTCAATCAAATGCCAAGGCTCCTTTTATTGCTGATTTTTATCCATCTTTTGAATGAGAAAACCTTGGAGGCAGAACCCCTTTCACATACAATTCTGAGATTGAATCCTTAATCTAATAATCTTCCCTTTGGATGTGACAGTAGCCCATTAATGGACAGGTGGTAGAAATGTGCATTGACGGTACTCTCTCGATTAATGAGCTGCCATGTACCATTAACTAATTGCAGTACAAGACCTCTGCACATGGTGCTGTACTGTGTGGAAACCTGCAATTGCATTTGCGTTTCTCAGCTTTATTCAATATCATTCATTTCTAACATCTCCCGTTGTCAGATTCTAAACATTTTGGTCATTATTACACATAAATAAACCTAAAATGTTGCTTCCGTTACGAGAAAAATCAAAATCTTTAATTGGGCTCACATTGTTTCTTATCTTCAAACAATTCGAGAAATAGTGTCCATGGAGATCTCAGTATATTATACAGTTCGTCTCTGAATTTCCTCTGAGTCACTGCGTAAATACAGGTGTTTGTGCAGGAACTCAAATACAAAAGCAGATACCCCGCCTCAGTCGCGATATATCCAGGGTTGGAGTAATCGCCTTGATAGTAAACGCTGTTTGACATTCTGGTGGCAGCAAAACTTCCAACAGCTGTTAACCACAAAAGTATAAAACTGCCTGACACGGCGAAGAGTAAAACGATGGATTTCCTTCGGTTCTTCAACTCTGGGTCACTCTGACTCTCACTGCCCTTGCCACGGAGCCCCCTGCGTGTTCTATTGGCCAATAAAATACGTCTGACGGTCAAAGAATTGAACAGTGCCGTGAGGAAAAATGGAAGCAATACAACGGAAGTAGACTGCATCCAACTGTACACTGTCCACGCGGCTAATATAGAAACAGCTTCTGTTGTCCGGCAGCCCCAATACACATTGTCAATTAGCAGTTCAGCTTCGTATGAAAAGAACATTGGAACACCCTTTAAACAGGCCAAGTTGGAGGCTGTGAGTACAATCATAGTTGCAATTCTCTTAGTGCAAAATTTATCTTTAAAGTCCTGGCAACAGATAGAAACAAATCGGTCAAATGTAAATGAGACTGTGAACCACACCGACATATCCAAGTTGACAAAAGTTATGTACAGAATGAATTTACAGGCAGCAGTGTAAGACAGAAAGGAGTATGGAAAGTAATAATTCAATATCAAATACACAATTACGTTAAAAATCATGACCAGTAGATCTGCTACGGCCATAGCCACCATATAGACAGAGATACATTTGGAGAGGCCACAGTTTCCTCTGGAGAGAATCGCGATGGTCATAATGTTCGCTGCGTGAAAGAAAGGGAAAAGAAGAAAGTTACGGTGACCCACATGGAAACATTCATCTTTGTTACTAATTAACACAGCATGTACGGGTGCCATTTTACCAGGCCCTGTTAACAGGAGTGAGGGAACAGATGAATAAAAAATTAACAGCGAATCAAATATTCTCCCTCAGAATAAGGATCAATTTAGGTGGAGAAATCAATGGAAATCGGACAGAGAAAAGACACGGATGTTTTTAATATCCGTTTTAAGCATGGATTGAAGAGGAAATTAGATCGGCCGCCACACCAATCGATACATTGATTATTTCTTGATATTGACGACGAGGCAGGAATGTTGTAAATATACGTCCACTCAGGCAGTCTCTGCGAAAAAAGATGTATCCTTACTTGTCTGTGACCTTTCATTAGACCTAAAACCGCTAATTCATTTTATCTTACTGTCTGATGTGGTTAGTATTCCTATCGACCTCTTTTGAAGCGTCACCAATTTGGAACCTTTCTTGAAGGGATGGTTGGTGACCCTTCTGCCCTGATCTCCTTCGCATCCTGTGCTGACTAATCTTTTGCGTATCTCCATCATTTTATGCTTTATTTCAGAATTCCCGTACTATCTGCAGCATTGGAGTTTGGTAAGAAGCCTTACAACACCAGGTTAAAGTCAAACAGATTTGTTCACAATCACTTTCTTTCCGAGCGCTGCTCCTCCCGCTGGTGAATGCCTGAGGAAGGAGCAGCGCTCCGAAAGCTAGTGATTCGAAACAAATCTGTTGGACATTAACCTGGTGTTGTAATACTTCTTACTGTTCTCACCCCAGTCCAACGCCGGCATCTCCACATCTTGGCGTATGGTGTTCAGTTTTGATCTTCTTACCTGAGAAAGGACGTACTGGCGCTGGAGGGTGTGCAGAGGAGATTCGCTAGGTTAATCCCAGAGCGGAAGGGGTTGGATTACGAGGAGAGGTTAGTAGACTGGGACTGTACTCGTTGGAATTTAGAAGAATGTGGGGGGATCTTATAGAAACATATAAAATTATGAAGCGAATAGATAGGATAGATGCGGACAGGTTGTTTCTACTGGCGGGTGAAAGCAGAACTAGGGAGCATAGCCTGAACATAAGGGGAAGTAGATTTACGACTGAGCTTAGGAGGAACTTCTTTACCCAAAGGGTTATGAATCTATGGAATTCCCTGCCCAATGAAGCATTTGAGGCTCCTTCATTAAATGTTTTTAAGATATAGATAGTTTTTTGAAGAAGAAAGGGATTCATGGTTATTGTGTTCGGGCTGGAAAGTGGAGCAGAGTCCACAAAAGATCATCCATGATCTCATTGAATGGAGAAGCAGGCTCGAGGGGCCAGATGGCCTACTCCTGCTCCTATTTCTTATTGGTGGAATGTTTTCAAAGCGATGCTTCCGAGAACAAAATGCAGTCTATTAAGTCACTTCGACATTTTTTCCCACGTGTCTCAAGGAACTTGAACTCTGTAATCTCCGTGGAGCTTCGTTTAATTGCCTCCCAGCACTTATTCAATTTGCAGTCGGGCTGGTCTGCAGCCCGACCTTGAAAACAGGGGTAGGCGTCCATTCGAAAAAGTGACCAATCTGCGTTGCTGGCTGTGTTCGCGACTGTGAGCGGCAGCTCAGTCCAAAAGATCACCTACTGCAGTGTCGAAAGATGATCAACCTTCTTCCTGCCGCTTGGGAAATTCTGACTCCCTGTGTCCATACAGCACTTCCTAACACAGCACCGAAACCTCCATAGTGATCTCAAGTGCACTCACCTCGCTGGGTCACAAAACTCGTCATGGGCCGTCTCCCACCCCGATAACACCCCCCCCCCCCCCCCCCCATCCGCCTCTCAGTAGTTCAAGTGTTCCTCAAATGTTTACCCCCACACACCTCCCAAGCATGCCACATTTTATCTTCATCTGGCATGACTCCCTTCTACATTCTACCCATCTCTTTCATTCCAGGACAAACTCGAGTACAAAAGGCGTGAGTGGGCACAGCCGGCCAGAATGATGCCGGAACTCATGACCCAAAGCCCAATTCCAGAGACGTTCTGCAGTGCAGAAGGAGGCCAGGAGGCCCAATAGTCTGCACAGGCCTTCCTAAAGACCATCCCAACCTCTAGATCCGGGTAACAGCGTGGCCCCACCTAGCCTGCACATCATGGCAATTCCACCTAACCTGCACACCTTTGGATTGTGGGATGCAACCAAAGCATCTAAAGGAAGCCCACGCAGACACAGGGACAACGTGCAAACCGCACAGTCACCCAAGGCTGGAAGCGATCGCGGGATCGTGGATCTGCGAGGCAGCAGTACTCACCACTGTGTCACCCCCGTGCCAGCTTGCCATGAGGAATGAGCTTTCTGGCGAGGACAAGGACTGCTGAGGTGAGTTCGGGGCCAATTAAGAACCTCAACGCATCCCTCCATCATGGGGCCTCACGTGAGTGACCTTTCTCCGATCAGTGTTCCCTGTCACACACAAATGCCATCAGCCTTCCATTGCAGGTCAATCAGCATACAAGTCCAGACCACACTTGTGGCTACTGGGCACTACCACCCGAGCACCCGACATGTTAGAGACCAGCATTCAAGAAGCATCACACCTGTCACCCATACTGTCCAGCAGTGCAGATACCCAGACCTCGGGAAGCTCAAGTAGAAGGCAGGCTTCTGGGTCACTCACTGGTGAGGTCTTCACAATTGAAGATCCAGTGAAAGTGGAGTCAGGGAGGTCCCAGTGATCTGGCACTGGGGACAGGGAAATGCCAGATCCCAGGACACTGCTGAACCCTTGGCCAATGACGTGCTCGAGGTCCGTTTGTCCTAGCGCTGATGGAGCTGCAGAGGCAGAGTAACGAGATTCAGGAAGGGATGGCAGCATCCTGCCTCGGAATGCAAGTCCTCAACTGGGGGTGTCTAATAACCCTCTGTCCGAGGAGATGGTGCCATCACTGTGACTGTCACTGCGAGCGCTGGAGAAGATGATGACGATGTTGAATGTGCTGAGGAGAAACTGCCTGCGTGCTTTGATTATGTGATGCACTTCCTGGCTGTCTTCTGGAAAGTTCTCTTTGCTATTCTACATGCAACAAGTCCAACAAAGCGAGGATGGCATCTGCAATGGAGGACTTGATGCAGGGCTCCATGGTGGGGGATTACCGCTTCATAGTTAAGATCACGGCCTCATTGGCTGAGAGCATGAATTCCACCTGCGTCGCTTCCACTGCATGGTGCAAGCAATATCCACAAGTGCCAGGGCCAGAGGATGATGGGGCTTCTAGACCTTACCCAGCTGCCTCTCCAGCCCATGGTGGAGCCCAGGAGCCCCGGGCACGCGAAAGGAAGAAGATCGACAGGGGCGCAGCTGACGGCTGACAGCACACGCGGGCTCTCAGTTTTTTTTATGTGTCCGTGTAAACAAAGCAGAATACTTCCAGAAATTGCTGCTTAACGATACTTTCTACTCACTTCCGGTGACGACGACGTGCTGAGCTGTCATCCGTCAGGTGTCTCTATTCCCGCGGACCTGCAAAATAGATACTTTTCATCGAAAATTCCGAGAAAATCAGACATATCGTCCCCTAACCTTATTAAACAAGGGGGAATAGAGAAGGGAAAAAGGTGCCCTGAAAAAGCCAGTCCCGGGGTCGAGCCGAGACCAGGAGTGGAAGGAGACTGGAGCAGAAACAATTGGATGAGCCGATCAGCGCACGAGGCAAGTTTCACCGGAGCGAGAGGGCAGACCAACCAAACACAAATCCCTCCCTCACAGAGGGGTAGCTGGATGGCGTTCTTCTCGGAAGCACTGGGAGAACACAGGCCGGAAATGAAAATGGACATCCAGGCAGCGGTAAAACACGCGGTGGCGGAAGCCCGAGCACAACGATGGCGCGCCCTGGACAAAGCGGAAAAGGGACTGGAGGCACAAGAAGCGATGATTAAAGACGTGAAAAGAGCCGCACGTGACCAGAGAGATCGCATCGTTGCCCGGGAGAAAGAGGTGGCGTAGGTTGACGCACAGGGCAGATTGAGAGAAAACGTTCAGGACCAAGAAAACCGGAGGTGGCCTGGTGACACAGTGGTGAGCACTGCTGCCTCAGAGCGACAGGATCCCGGGATCGATTCCAGCCTTGGGTGACTGCAGTTTGCACGTCATCCCATGGTCTGCGTTGGGTTTTCCTAGACGCTTTGGTTGCCACCCACAGTCCAAGGATGTGCAGGTTAGGTGGAATGGCCATGATGTGCAGATTAGGAGGAATGGCCATGATGTGCAGGTTAGGTGGAATGGCCGTGATTTGCAGGTTTGGTGCTTTTCCGGGGATCTAGCAGGTGGGATGATCTTTATGAAGGCCGGTCCAGACTATTTGGGTCCACTGGCTTCATTCTGCACTGGAGGCAAAACCTGCGGATAGTGGGCCGAGCAGAGGGGATCGAAGGTAGGGACCCCAGAAACTGTGTGGCCAAGATGCTGGGCAACCTGGTGGGAAGGGAGGTCTTCGCCAACCAACCAGAAATACACAGAGCACACTGGTGGCTGCGACCAAAGCCCAAAGCCGGGGACCCGACAAGGTAGAAATAGTGAAATTGCGCCGGCATTAGGACCGGGAGAGAATCCTGCGCAGAGCCAGCCAGTCAAAGAACTGCAGCTCGGAAAAGACACGAACTTAAAATTTACTAGGACATTGGGGCTGACCTGGCCACTTTATGCGAGAGAACGTGGCATCGCTGGAGACAACGATGGTAACGACAGAGGGAAGGCGGAGGGGCAATCAGGAAGAGTACAGGGTAAGACAGGGGATAGAGTGGGCAGGAACTCCAGAGAGCGGCGAGGGAAAATCCGGGCAGTAACTCCCGCGAGTGTGCACCGCACTAGAGGGATAGCTAGCACTGGAGCACGCAGCCGACAGAGGCCGCGGCACCCTTAACAGGGGGGGGGGGGGGCAGGCATGGTGCGATGGGGGACAAACAATAGGGACGGGGGAAAATGAGGAGACAAGCAGGAGGTTAGAAGGGGGTGAGCCACGGGAAGGGGGCAGGGGACGGGAGGGAGGCAGGGGTAGATAGAAACTGATGAGAGCAGAATGACAACTGCAGTATGGCTACAAAGGGCTGCAACCGGGGGAACCGAAGCAAACAAGCACTGTAAGCAACCACCTAGAATGGTCTCTGGATGAATAGAGACCCCGGGGAGCAGTGGCATATCCACGTGGTGGACGTACAGTTTGCAGCTATGTTGGGTGCTCCCTGGACAACGGGAAACCCCGGATGCAGGGGCCCGACTACATGCGCAGAAAAAGTGACTGCAGCCATCTTGGACGGCCCCGCTCACAAAGGGAAACCCCGGAGTGCAATGCCATCCTCGCTTTGTTGGAACTGTTGCATGTAGCAGAGCAAAGAGAACCTTCCAGTTCCTGAAGGTCGTTACAGGTAACTGTGATTGATCCCACCGGAGTGAGGGGGTGGGGGGGGGGGGGGGGGAGGGGGAAACAAAAGCCCCCCTACCAGGATAGTTACCTGGATCGTCAGGGGACTCAACGGCCCAGTGAAAATATCCAGAATCTTCATCCACGTGAGAAACATGAAAACAGACATAATCTTCCTCCACACCCGGGAGAGCAGGACCGGCTGCGAATAAGGAGGGACTGTGTGGGACAGACCTACCATTCCTCCTTTGGGACGAGGGCCAGAGCGGTAGCCATACTAATTATTAAGAGAACGATGTTTATGGCGACAAAGATGGTTACGGGCCCAGGGGATATACATCATTGTCAGTGGGACCCTAGATGGTGCACCGGTAGTCCTCGTTAAAAAGTATGCTCCCAACTGGGACAACAAGGAATATATAAAAAAGACCATGGCAGAAATCCCCGACACAGCTACCCACCGATTGATCATGGGGGTGCGAGTCTTTAACTGTATACAGGACTCGTGGAAGGACATGTCGAACCCCAAAGCGGAAAAGACCTCCAATATGGCAAAGGAACTTGGTCTCTTTATCGAGCATCTGGGGGCAGTGGACCCATGAAGGTTCACCCACACAGGGGAGAAGGAGTTCTCCTTCTTCGCCCCAGTACATAATGTATATTCGAGGGACGACTTTTCTGTAGTGGGGAAATCGCTTCATCCAGGGCTGGTCAAGGCAGAATACTCTGCGTCGTGATCTCTGACCACGCTCCACATTATATGAATGTGAGGTTGGAGACAGGCAGTGCCCAACGCCCCATGTGGATAATGGGCAGTGCCCTATTGGCCGACAAGGTCTTTAGCGAGAAAATATTGCAGGCCACAGCTGAATGTACAAGAACAACTAGAATGGGGATGTCTACCCTCTACGTTCTGGGAGGCACTGAAGGCAGTTATTAGCGGAGAAATTATCACCGTCAAAACGCGAAGAGCCGGGTAGAGGGGGTGACTGAGCAACAGCTAGTTGACTCCATATTGGAGGAAGACCGAAAATCCTAAGAGGACCCGACCGTATAGCTCCCGGCAGAGTGGAAAACATGACAAATGGATTTTCACCTGTACTCCACGAGGAAAGCAGTGCACCAACTCCGCCAGGTTAGGGGACCCTATATGAATACGGGGCCAAAGCCAGCTACTTGCTGGTGCACCAGCTGAAAAAGTAGGCAGCCACAAGGCAAATCGAGCAAATTAGAGACAGCAGGGGAACATTAGAAACAGACTTAGCCAAGGTCAGCAAAACCTTCGAGGCCTTTTACCGGGGGCAGTACACTTCGGGGGACCCCAGCAGGGGACTCAGGGTTCAAACAGTTCCTTGATGGAATGCACGTGCCAGTCGTGGGGGATGACATGAAACGGGGCCTGGAAGCACCTCTAGAACTGAGAGAAGTCATGGAGACTATTAACTCCATGCAGGCGGTGAAGAAGACGGGACGGAAAGTTTCCCGGCGGACAAGAGATGTTCACACACTTGTTGGCGAGCGGCACACTGCTGCCAATGCTAGCACAAACCTCAATATCGCAAATACCCAAAAAAGAAAAAGACCTAACAGAATGCGGTTCCTGCAGACCCATCTCGCTACTAATCGTAGACACCACAATATTGGCCAAATTCCTACCGAAAAGGCTGGAGAGATGCGTATCAGAAGTGGTCGCAGAAGACCAAACGGGATTTGTCAAAGGTATTTGCAGTAAAATGGATGAACTAATAGCGCAGATAGATATAAATGTGTATGATATAATTCGGATTACGGAGACATGGCTGCACGGTGAACAGGGATGGGAACTGAATGCCCCAGGGTTCTCAGTATTTTGGAAGGACAGGCATAAAATAAAAGGTGCTGGAGTGGCACTGCTGGTTAAAGAGTAAATTAGCACAATAGTGAGAAAGGATATTAGCTCTGCCAATGTGGAACCTGTATGGGTAGAATTGAGAAATAACAAGGGACAAAAAACATTTGTGGGTATCATATGTAGACCCACAAACTGCACTGGTGAGGTTGGAAATGGCATTAAACAAGAAATTGGTGATGCATTTAATAAGGGAATATCGGTGATCATGGCTGATTTTAAGCTTCACATAGATTGGGCAAATCAAATTAGCCACAATGCCGGAGAGGAGGAATTCCTGGAGTGTATGTGGGATGGTTTTTTGACCAATATGTGGAGGAACCAACAGGAGAGCAGGCCATCTTAGACTGGGTACTGTGCAATGAGAAGGGAATTATTGCCAATCTGGCTGTGCGAGACACCTTGGGGATGAGTGACCATAACATGCTAGAACTTTTTATCAAGATGGAGAGTGAAGTAGTTGATTCGGGGACGAGGCTGCCGAATCTTAATAAAGGGAACAATTAGGATATGAGGCGTGAGTTAGCCTTGATAGATTGGGGAGAGTGACTTAAAGGGAAAACAGTGGATAGACAATGCCAAACATTCAAGGAACGCATGGAGGAACTACAGCAACTGTTCATTCCTGTGTGGCACAAAAGCAAAGGGGGTAAATGGGTCAACCCATGGCTTGCAAAGGAAATTAAAAGTAGTATCCGTTCCAAGGAAGAAGCATAAATATTGGCCAAGAAAAATAATAGATCTGAGGATTGGGAGCAGTTTAGAATTCAGCAAAGAAGGACGAAAGGATTGATTAAGAAGGGGAAAGTACAGTACGAGAGGAAGCTTGCAGGGAACATAAAGGCTGACACTAAGAGCTTCAACAGATATGTGAAGAGATAAAGATTGGTAAAGATAAATGTAGGCCCACTGCAGACAGAAACAGGAGAATGCATAATAAGGGACAAAGAAATGGCTGAGCAATAAAATACAGACTTTGGTTCTGTATTCACAAATGAGGACACAAATCAGATCCCAGAAATGCTGGAGAATGAAAGGTTTAGTGAGAGGGAAGAACTGAGGGAGATCAACATTAGTAGTGAAATGGTGCTGGGAAAACTGATGGGATTGAAGGCGGATAAATCCCCAGGGCCTGAGAATCTGCATCCCAGAGTGCTTAAGGAGGTGGCGCTGGCAATAGTGGATGCATGAGGTGGATAAAAAACTGGTTGGTAGAGAGAAAACAAAACGTAGGGATTAATGGGTCCTTTTCAAATTTGCAGGCAGTAACCAGTGGGGTACCACAGGGATCGGTGCTGGGAACCCAGCTACTCACAATATATATTAATGATTTGGATGAGGGAACAACATGTAACATCTCAAAGTTTGCAGATGATACCAAATTAGGTGGGATGGTGAATTCTGACGAGGATGCAGGGATCCTACTGCAAGATCTGGACAGGTTGGGCGAGTGGGCAAACCAATGGCAGATGAAGTATAATTTGGATAAACAGGAAGCAAAAACAGGAATGCAGATTATTACCTGCATGGTTGTAAATTGGGAGATGGGAGTGTGCACCGGGACCTGGTTGTCCTTGTGCACCATTCGCTGAAGATGATCATGCAGGTGCAGCAGCTGGTAATATATTAATGATTTGTTAATGGTATTGATTAATGGTATGCTGGCCTTCATTGCAAAAGATTTCGAGTATAGAAGCAGGGATGTGTTGCTGAAATTGTACAGTGGCTTGGTGATGCCACATTTGCAGTAGTGTGTGCAATTTTGGTCTCCTTCTCTGAGGAAGGGTGTTCTTGCTCTCGAGGGAGTACAGCGAAGGTTTACCAGTCTGATTCCAGGGATGGCGAGACTGTCATATGAGGAGAGATTGACTAGGTTGGGATTGTTCTCGCTGGAGTTCAGAAGAATGAGGGGGGATCTCATAGAGACGTATAAAATTCAAACAGGACCAGACAGGGTAGATGCAGGGAAGATGTTTCCAATGATAGGTGTGTCCAGAACCAGGGGTCACAGCATGAGGATTCAGGTAAACCATTTCGGACAGAGATAGGGAGACACTTCTTCATACAAAGCGTGGTGAGCCTGTGGAATTAATTACCACAGGAAGTAGTTGATGCGAAAACTTTAAATATATTCAACAGGCGGATGGATATAGCACTTGGAAGAATGGGATCAAAGGCTATGGGGAGAAAGCAGGATTAGAATATTGAGTTGGATGATCAGCCATGATCGCGATGAATGGCGGAGCAGGCTCAAAGGGCAAAAAGGCCTCCGCCTGCTCCTATCTTCTATGTATCTCTGTATCTATGTGGACAGCTAACATCGAACATCAGGCGATTGCTCAACATGGTCATGACCCCATCTGGGGAGGGAACACCGGAGGTGATCGTCTCCCTGTCACAAAAAAGGCTTTTGACAGAGTCGAGTGGAAGTGCCTCATAGAGGTACTGGAGCAGTTCGGGCTCAAGCAAGATTCACCTCCTGGTGTAGCTCCTCTACAACCCTCCCATGGCGAGCGTACGGACAAAGAGCACCAGCTCCTAGTACTTCAAGTGGCACAGGGGCACAAGGAAGGTATGCCTTAATCCCTGCAGCTGTTCACCCTTGCGATTGAACTACTAGAGATCGCACACAGAACAGCAAAGAACTGGAAGGGGATCTGAAGAAGAGGCAGAGAGCATAAAGTCTCGCTCTATGTTGATGAGCTTTTCCTCTACATCTCGACCCACAAAGCAGCATGGAAGGAATCATCGCGCTCCTGAAAGGGGTTGGTGCCTTCTTGGGTTACAAACAAAAACGAGAGCTTCCCTGTGAACCCGCAAGGGGGAGGGGCAGCGCTGGTGGGACTGCATTTAAACAAACCCAACACAATTTCCACTACCTGTGGTTCCAAACCTCTCACGGCTGGGTAGGGGTCGGCAAATGCAACTTGACCAGCCTGTGGGAGGAGTTAAAAAAGACGTGCAGAGATGGACTACACTCCCACTCTCAGGTGGTCAAAATGAACGTACTGACCAGGTACCTCTTCCTACTTATGTCTATCCTAATCTATATCCCCAAGGCCTTTTTCTACTCACCGAACAAACTAATTGTGGCGTTCTTATGGGGGCGGGGGAGGGGGAGAGTATGCTAGGATTCCAAAGAATGTCCTCCCGAAAACAAGATCCAGGGGGCATCCCAAACCTTCAATACTAGCACTGAGCAGCAACGGCAGACAGAGTAATGTGATGGATAAAGGAGCCAGAAACCAAGTGGGTGCGTGCAGAGGAGGCCTCTTGCAAGGGGAGCTCCCTCCGGGCCAGCTGCGGAATGGCTGTCCGACCTCTCGGAAATTGTGCAAATTGAAAGAATGAAATTCGCCATTTGTGGGTTCGGAAGAGGGCTTCCACGAAACAAGGGAGCCATTCACCCGATTGTTCCAGGGTCTGCTTGCGGCCAGCAACTAAGTAGCCAGATGCTAGGATAAGGTAGCTAAGACGCAATGGGAGAGAGTGGGAGGGGGGGGGGTGAAGACTCGGGGAAACAAGAATGCGTAGCCATTGAGATAGAATGGGGCTGTAGGGACGGAGGGGGGAAGGGAGGGGAAGGGGGAACAATGGAGGAGACCAGAATGGAGAAAAGAGAGGGGACTAAGTGGGGTAGGAAACACATGAGAAGCCAACGGCCAGAAAGTATCCACCAAGACGAAAGGAGGACACAAGAACGAGAAGGATGAACGGTCCAAAGTCGAATCTCATGCAAATAAATAACAAAAACCGACCGAAATGTAAATACCATCAGGGGCACCACGCACGTGCACCCCCCCCCCCCCCACACACACACACACATACCCACACACACACACCCCCACGCCCCCCCCCCCCCCACCAATCCCCCATTCCCCTGTAAAAAAAAAAAATAATTCTGTATGTGTTTATACTATGTACAACAAAACCCAATAAAACATTGTTTTTAAAACTATGCTTCCTACTCTCCATGTCTGGTTCAACACGTGAAAGCCCGCTGGCCAGTTACTATTTGCTAGCACTTATCCTAAATCTGCACCCTCGCATTAATGAAAGACTCAGCAGATGGACAACGTATATTGAGGGCAATGTCGGCCTTCGTATTCAACAGAAGACCATAAGACAGACACGCCTTCATCGCGAACCTGGCCGAAAGCTGTAAATTGTTCCCTCAATTCACAATATGCTCCGTTCTGACATTGGAAAGACCTGAATGCATCCCACATAAGGTTGGGGGTTTCAGAGGTGAGCTGAGGCTCCTGGAGGAATGTCCGGAGGTAAGTCGCAGCATTTTCTGTCCTCCAAACCAATGATTTACAAATTAACTTCCAAAGAAATGAGGTGGAAATGCCTGTAGCCCAAGTAAGTGTGCACATTGCGCACAGTCTTTAGAGTCAGCGTCGGAAACATAATAAATAATATCGAGTGAGCAACCCACTGGACAAAGAGGGAGAAAATTCCGCACTCGCGAAAGAAATTTGATGCTCCCATTGTTTGTGATTTATGGACCTGGGTGGCTTCTGCCCTGTTACACGCACTATTCCAGTACTGCTGGCATGCATAAGTTCATTCCAGCTCAATGAGATCTCAAAAGTGGTGCAATATTCAACAGGTAGCAAAGCAGGTAGGTAGTCTCACAGTTATGGACTTACCAGGAACACCAAAGGCAGCAAGGAGAGGGTAGTAAATGTCTTTTATCTGCAGGATTGCCGGTTGTACCATTTCATCAGAAGCAGGCGTACTCTGTCAGGAATTTAATGTTCCAAATGAAGTGCGTCTCAGACGAATCAAGGGACACCCTTTTTATGGAGCATTCGAGTCCCCTCTGGGCAAATCGGGTGACCTAATGTTGCACAATTGTCACTTTCAGTGATTGAAGAGATAATGTCAGAATTTCTGCTGCAACGCACACGGCGGCTGTCATTGGGCAATGGTGCACCTCAGCAACAAGCTTTGAAGTCACTGAACGGAATGCACACTAATCTCACAGGGAATGCGCTCCCGGCACAGCCCCAATCCCTCATACTAAAGTCTCTCCTGGGTACTTGATAGGTATTTTGAGGATTGGTTGTAGCACAGTCAGAATAGTTTTAAAGTGTATGTATTGATTTCACAATGAAAATTATATTCTACCGTTATTGGTGCTAAACCTGCCCTGCTGTTCGAACCCAACTCCAACTTGACTGACGGCAACGCTGCTCTAATATTATTGTTGTGACGTTATCCTGATAGTGGTGTCATCTGTTTTTTACAGCACGGAAAGAGGCCCTTCGGCCCATCGTGTCCGTGACGGTCATCAAGCTGAATTTACTCTAATCCCATTTCCAGCACTTGGTCTGTAGTTTTCATCCTATGACATTTCAAGCGCTCATCTAAATATTTAAATGTTGTGTGGGCTCCCGCCCGTACCACCCTTTCAGGTAGTGAGTTCCAGATACCCGCCATACTGTTGGAGAATTCCATCTAAATTTCCTGTCCCTTTCCTTAAATCTATGCCCCCTGTTGTGGACCCCTCCCCTCAGGGGAAAATGCCGTTCCTATACACCGTCATAATTTTGAACACCTCAATCAGGTGCCATCCCAGCCTTCTCTGTTCCAAGGAACACAACCACAGCCTATCCAACCTCTCTTTATGAGCTGAAACGTTCACCCCAGGCAACATCCTGGTGAATCATCTCTGCAACCTTTTTAGAGCAATCAGATATTTTCTATTGTGTGGCAATCAGAATTGCACAGGGTACTCTAGCTGTGACCTGACCGACGTTTTCTACAGCTTCATCACAACCTGCCTGCTCTTATAGTCTATGGCCCGGCTAATGCAAGCATCATACACCATCTGAACCATGTTTACCTGTCCTGCTGCTTTCACAGATCTATGGGCGTGCACTCCAAGATCCCTCTGGTCCTCTGTACTTCCTAGCATCCAACCATTCTTTGTATATTCCTTTCCAGTTAGTGCTCCCAAAATGTATCACCTCACACTTTTCAGGGTTAAGTTCCATTTGTCACTGTTCTGCCCATCTGACCAACCCGTCTATATCGCCCTGTAACTTAAGGCTTTCTTCCTTACTATTAACCACAGCACCCAATTTTGTGTAATCTGCAAATTTACTGATCATACCTCCTCCATTCACATCCAGTTCATTAATGGACACTACAAACAAAAAAGACCCACATGTCTCAACATCCGTAGGCCTTGACGTCTTTCATCATGAAGTGCTTCGAGAGGTTGGCCATGAGACACATCGACTCCAGACTCCCAGAATACCTTGATCCACTGCAATTCGCATACTGCCACAACCAGTCCACAGCAGTAACCATCTCTCTAGCCCTACATTTATCTTTGGAGCGTCTCGACAACGTGGACTCCGATGTCAGACTCCGATTAATTTTTTAAAAATATTTTCATTGAGGCATTTATATGTGTCAATTAAATACAACTGAAACCAAAAAGAGAACGGGCAGGAAAGCTCAAAACAAATATATTTCACCCCACCGGCCCACTGTCCCGGCCGTTACCCACCACCCATCCTGCCTTTGTCATTTTTACCCCCTCCATTCCCTTCCCTTCCGCCAACCCCCACCCCTCCCCACTGCTGACGTCTTAACTATCCTTGAAGAAGTCGATAAATGGCGTCCATCTCCAGGCATCACCCTCCCCCATCCCCCCCCCACCCCCTCCTCCACTGACCCTCTCAAGGCGAACTTGATATTTTCCAGCCTCCTAAATTCCATGAGGTTGCTTATCCTAGCCTAATAAATTCCATGAGGTTGCTTATCGACACCCGGCTTCGGCGACCCCGAAACCCTCCATTCCAACAAAATCCATCTCCGGACAACCAGGGAGGCAAAGGCAATAACGTCGGCATCTCGCGTGCCCTGGACTCACGAGTCTTCCGACACTTCGAAAATCACCACTTCTGTACTTGGGACAACCTGCACCTTCAGAACCACGGACATTACGTCAGCGAAGCCCTGTGCGAACCCCTTCAGCTTCGGGCGAGCCCAAAACATGTTGACATGGTTCCTGGGCCTCCCCGTGCACCACCCACACCTATACTCCACCCGCTTGAGGGGCCTGCTCATTCTGGCCATTATCATATGCCCCCTATGAACTATTTTGAATTTGATAAGGCTAAGCTAAGCCTAGTACATCAACAGGGTGCATTTACTCTCCTCAAAGCCACGTCCCATAACCCAGCCCCCAGTTCCCTCCCCAGTTCATCCTCCCATTTACGTTTATCTTCTCCAATCGGGGCTCCCTCCCAATCCTTTAATCCCTTATAAATACCCTGTTTTGACACCATCTTGTCCTGCAGCCCCGGAGGCGGCAGGCCGGGATAAGGACGGCACATACTTCCTAACATAATCCCGTACATATAAGTACCGGGACACATTTTCTCTGGGCACCTCATCCCCCTCTTCCGATTCCTCTCGGCTAGAAAAGCTGCCCCCCACAAATAGGTCCCCAAACCATTCTATCGCCGTCCGCTGCCACCTCCGGAACCCTGCATCCAGCACCACCCCACCCCTCACTATGATTTGCACAAATCGGTGCCCAGACCGAGGCACCCTCGAGCCTTGGATGCTGCAGCCACTGTCCCATGGCAGCCACCACCACCACCGAGCTCGTGGAGTACCTGCCCAGCGAGAATGTCAGAGGCGTCGTCAACAGTGCCACTAAGCTTGTTCCCTGACACGAGACTGCCTCCATCCACTCCAATACTGAACCCAACCTGACTACGCACTACGTGTCCATGGCTATATTCGGGACAGAGTAATAGTTCATTATGTTTGGCAAAGCCAGCTCCCCTCCCACCACCACCACCCTCTCCCCTCCCGCATCTGCGTCCCAACAGCACCTTCTTTGCCCAAAGGGATTTCTCTGCCCACTTGACCTCCGCGGTCAAAGCATAAATTTACTGAAAAAAGGCCTTTGGAATAACGATCGGAAGGTTCTGAAAATAAATAGGAACCTCGGGAGTTGCATCATTTCCACAGTCTGCATCCGCCCTGCCAACGACTGCGGGAGCATGTATCATCTCTTCAACCCACCACCCCCACCCCCACCCCCACCTGCACCTGCTCTACCAACCATGCCAGATACAATTTATGGAGCTGTTCCCATCCCCGCGCCGCCTGGATGCCCAAGTACCTGAATTTCTTCCCCACCACTATAAACGGCAGCTCGCCCAACCTCCTCTAATGCCCTTAACCGGATCGGAACAACCTCACTCTTCCCCATGTTTAACTTATATCCGGAAAACCAGCCTAATTCCTCTAAAATGTTCAGAACCACCCCCCCCCCTCATACATCCCAGAGGGCCCGATATGGAAAGAAGAAGATTGTCTACATATAGCGAAACCCTGAACTCCGCCCCTTCCCCTTTACCCATGCAGTATCCCTTTCTAACTCCTGTACAGTCTAAGAGCCATTGCCAATGGCTCTTCCGCCAAAACAAAGAGCAACCCCTGCTCTTATTGGCACCCCTGCCTTGTCCCACTATGTCATGCAAATACCCCAAATTCATCACATTCGTCCTTACACTCACTATCGGTGCCCTATACAACAACTGGAATCAACCCACAAACCCCAGCCCAAACCCGAGCCATCCCAGTACTTGCACAGATATTCACATTCTACCTGATCAAAGGCCTTTTCAGCGTCCATAGTGACCGCCACCTCCACATTTTGTCTCCCTGAGAGCATCATTATCACATTCAATAAACGTTTAATATTCACCAACGGATGCCTCCCATGTACAAACCCCGCCTGGTCTTCCCCTATCACCACAAAACACTGGCCTCAATCCACGAGTCCAAGACATTTCGCAACAGCTTGGCATCCACATTTAGCAACGATATCGGCGGTAGGACCTAAACTGCTCCGGATCCCTATCCTTCTTCAAAATAAAGGCTATTGACTCTTGCGATTATGTGACGGGATGCTCCCCCTTCTCCCTAACCTCATTGTATGTCCTTTCCAGCAGGGGCCACAGACCCCCCGAAAACCTTGTATAAAATTCTACGAGGAACCCATCTGGCCTCGGGACTTTCCCTAACTGCATCGCCAGCATACCCTCCAAAACCTCCACCAGTCCAATGGACTCCCCAGCCCCTGGACCTGGTCCTCCTACACCTTGGGGTACTCCAGCCCGTCCAGAAATCGCCGCATTCCCTTTCCCCAGCCAACGGCTCCTATTCATATAACCTCTTATAAATTCCTCAGAAACTCCATTCACCCGGACCGGGTTCAAGACTACTCTTCCCCTCTCATCCTTCACATCTCCGATCTCCCTTGTCGTCTCATGCTACCTGATTTGGTGACCGAGCATTCTACTTACTATCTCCCGATATTCATTCACTGCCCCACCCCCCGGCCCTCCGTAACTGCCGGAACTCCCCACTGCCGTCCCCGTAGACATCAACCTGAACTCCATCTGGTGTATCTGACGTTCCTTCAAACACCAGCCTCAGGAACCTCCGAGTGCCTCCTTTCCAGCCGCGGGATCACATGCACCAACCTAGCCATCCCTGCCCATTTCATCCTATCCCTCTGCACCGAAATCGATATAAACTCCCCCCCTGCCCACTGTCTTAAGCACCTCCCATAACACGGCGATCGAAACCTCAACCATGTCACCAGCTCCATATACCCTGAATAGCGCCCCTCAACCACTCGCAAACCTCCTAATTTGCGAGGCAACAGACGTCTAATCTCCGTTGCGGGTGCTGTCCCCATCTGCCCCGCCCGCCCATTTGCAAGTCAACCCAATGTGGCGTGTGGTCTGAGACCATACTCGCCGAATACCTCGACTCGTCCACCCCGCCAGCAGTCTTATCTATCATTAAATAATCGATCTGTGAGCACACCCTGTGCACATGGGAGAAGTATGAAAATTCCTTCACCCTCAGCCTCCCAAACCTCCATGTGTCAAACCCCAGCCCCCCCCCCCCCCCCACCCCATCCCCTTCCGCCATGAACTTAATGAACCGCTTCAGCTCCTTCGCCAACTTTCACACCCTCCCAGACCCGTGACTGGACCGTTCCAGTCTCGGCTCGATAATCATAAGTCCCCCCGAGCCCGCATAATCAGTCGGTGCGAGTCTAGGTCCGGAATCTTACACAACACCGCTTCATGAATTCGACACCGTCCCAGATTGCGGCATAAACATTGAACAGGACTCCTGGCAACTTCTCCAATTTCCCACTCAGCATTACGAACCTTCCTCCCGAGTCTGCTGATATATTACCCAACTCAAATATTTCCCGCTTATTTATCAGCAACACCCCACCCCCGTCTTCATATCCAATCCTTCGTGAAAAACATGCCCTACCCACCCATTCCTTTGCCGAGTCTGGGCCCGATATTGAAATGCCTTTCCTGTACAAATGCTACACCCACCTTTAAGCCCATCAGGTGCACAAACATGCATGACCACTTGACTGGCCAATTCAGCCCTCTCACGTTCCATGTAACCAGCTTGGTAGATGGCTGCCCTACTCCCCTCCGCTGCCGATCAACTATAACCCTTCTTGGCCCAGTCCCGCCCGCGTCACGCGACCCTCCTGGCCCGCCCGCATTCACCAACTGCCTCTTTATTGCACATCAACAGCCTCACCCTCGTCAGCAATCCCGCTCCCACAAACTAAACAACAACCCCATCCCCCTAAAACATCTGCTCATCCCCCAACGCGCTCCCGTGAACTACCTCACCCAGCTAGCCCGGTAGCACCTGCCCATGGTGCCAAGATTTCTATCCCTCCAGCACCGCCCCCCACCTCCGCCCCGCCCACCCCATTGATTCCGGGCTGGGTTCAGCATCCGAACCTTCACTCCCTTCTTAAAGAGGACAGCCTTGACACAGTTGAACCCAACTCACCTCCTCGCCAGCTCCGCACACAGGTGCTGGTATACCCGGAGTTCTATACCCTCCCAGATACCTCTGCACGTCTTCCCGGCCCTCCATAACATCTCTTTATCTAAAAACCGGTGTAACCTCGCCACCATCGCTCTCGGCGATGCGTTCGCCTGCAGCCTCCTCATCAGCGCCCTATGGGCCCAATGGACCTCCAGGGGCCGATCGAAGGCCCCTCCCCCATTTGCTGCTCCAACATTTTGGCTACGAAAGAGCCTGCGGCCACTCTGTCGATGCCCTCTGGCCTCACAAATATTCTCAAAGTTTGACTCCGGAAGCGGTTCTCGAAATCCTCCACTTTCTCCTTGAGCCACTTCTGTGTCTCCATCAGCATCCCAATTTCAACCGCCAAGGAGATAGGCCGCTCCTCATGCTCCCCGCTGCCTCCTCCACCTTCTGGAATGCCAGCCTCAGATCCACACGGTAGATCCCCGCCTTCAGCGGGTCCGCCATCTTTGCCAGGTCCTCCTGAGCCTCCCTCTTCTGCTGACTGACGTTTTCGTTCGGGAAGTCCACCAAATGCTCTGTCAACCATTGGGCTAGGGGGGCTGATCCCTCGCTGTCCACCCTCATTCCGTGAGTTCATGAAGAGATTCTTGTTCTTGCAGCTCCTTTCTTCTGAATCTACTTCTGGTCCACGGGTCCATTCACCGACCTCCTCAGTGGAGTGTAACCTTCCTCTACTACCTCTACACCTGTTCTCCTCCAAAGCATCCAACCGGCAACCAAGGAAAAGGATCAAAAATACTACCTTGAGCGGGATGTGTGAACCCTCACTCCATGGCCGCCAGCGGATTTTCCACACTCCGATTAATTGACGACAGACCCGCGTTTAACACCATATTAACGTTCCAAACCAAGGATTTGGCTCCTCACTCTGCAAATGGAGCTTCTACTGATTGACCCATAGGCCACAATCGGTAACGTAAACAACAACACATCTTCTAGGTTGGTCCTCTGTACCGGGGCCCCGTGAGGCTGCATACTTAGCCTCCTACTATACTTCCTATACACACACGACTGTGTGACAAAGTTTTGCTCCAATTCCAGCAACAACATTTCTGATGACACGATTGGAATGGGTCGGATCTCGAACAATGGTGAGTCAGAGCGCAGGAGGTAAATAGAGAACCTAGTGGAGTGGTTCAACGACAACAATCTCTGCCTTAATGTCAGCAAAACTAAGGAGATAGTCATTGACTTAATGAAACAAAGTATCATACACACACATTTCTGCATCAATGGTGCCGAGGTGGAGATGGCTGACAGCTTCAAATTCCTTGGTGAGCACAACACCAACAATCTGGTTTGGTCCACCCATGTTGACGCGACAACCACAAAAGCACAACAGCGCCTATACTTCCTCGGGATTCTAAGGGAGTTCAGCAGGTCCACATTGACTCTTACCAATTTTTACAGATACCCCATAGAAAGCGTCCGATCTGGCCGCATCAAAGCCTAGTATGGCAACTGCTCGGCCCAAGACGGTGCGGAACTACAGAGAGTCGTGAACACAGCCCAGTCCATCATGCGAAACTGACTGCTATCCATTGACTCTGTCTCCACCTCCCACTGCCTTAGGAAAGCGGGAAGCCCAATCAAAGACACCTCTCAATCGGCTTATTCTCTATTCCAACCTCTTCCACAGACAGGCGATACAAAAGTCTGAGAACGCACACTAACGGGATCCAAAACAACTTCATTCCCATTGTTGCCAGACTCCTAAATGACCCTCATATAGACTGAACTGATCTCTCCACGCAGCTTCTCTGCTGAGTAGTACTACACTACTGTCTTCTTCACCCGATGTCTGTGTCAATGCATTTACATTGAGCATTTATCGTATGTCCTTGTGTTGACATGTATTGAATGTTCTGTCTGGACTGTGCGCAGAACAATCCTTTTCACTGTAGTTCAGTACACGGGATAATAAATCAGATCCAATCCAAATCAACAGGAAAGGACACAGCACCAATCCGTGGGGAACACCAATGGACTCAGGCTTCCAGTCACAAAAACAACATTAGACCATCACCCTCTGCCTCCTGTCAAGAAGTTAGTTTTTCGTCCATGTTACCAAATTTTCCTGGATTCCTTGTGCTCTAGATCAGCATACTGTAATATCGCTGGGAGTGGCCAGACTCTCCCATTATTCCATGTGAAGTTACACAAACATTACTAGCCACCATCCTGCATTATTGAACGAAAATGGTTAGTCTCATAGATGGAAAAGATTCACGGTCGTGGTCATACAGTGAGTTTGCAATTAGATAGGTTCAAGATATGATGCAAGAAATGCCTGTGCGTTAAAGCATGGGAATAGATCGCCAGCGATTATTTAATAATTAACCAATGATTATTGAATGTCAGGTATATCTGCGGTCTCTTACTCATTGGGAACATTAATTTTAAATGCAATGGAGAGAATACATTGTGGAGGAGAGCTGCAGTGATGCTGAGGGTCATGTCCTTGGCTCGACATATATTAAAGCAGGAACATTTGGATATTTTATCAATCATAATAAAAGTGATAATTTAACATGGCTTTTCAACTTCGGGAATAGGGTCACATTATTGTATTTTGTTTGTTAGTCAGTGACACTGGCGATCGACAGAGAAACCTTACACGTAGATGTGCAGAAATGTTAGCAGAAACCTCTTTGTGCTAAGAGTTGCTTTGAGCATGGAATATTTTGTCTCACAGTATGGTCAAGGGAAGAATAGGAGAGCTTTTGAAGCCGGCATATGAAATGTGTATGGAGAATGAGGAACGCAAGTTTGGAATATTTTGATTGATTTCTCAAAAATTCGAGAACTGATCTAGTGGATGAAATGGCCTGCAGTGATTCAATACACTTCTATTCGTTTCGTATGGCCCTTCAATTCCGACATTATTTCTCTTTATAACTTTCCAGATTAGCAACATGCCGACGGGACATCTACTAAACAGTGTATGAAAGACAAGCGTGCAGCAATTTAGATCGCCAGGGATGCAACAGTCACCCATGCCGTACAAGTTAACCCTGTCTGCATGGCCTCTTCCATCGCATAATTATTCACCGTTGTTTGATGTGGAACGTTGCCCACGACCATAAGTCTGGAACACGTGGAAGAATAAGTAGGCTATTTGGCACGTCGTGGTGCTCCTCCATTCAGAGGGATCGTGGACATTTGCTGGCACGGAATTCTCTTGTCCCATCGGACGAGACCCCTCCACCCCTTCATCACCCTCATATCCGCGGCTTTCGCGACGGTGTGGTATGTCTTCAATGGGAAAACCCATTCCTCGCGGGAGGAGCAGCGAATGCCTCTGGCAACAAACAGATGCTGCCACCCGCCACCCAGAAACGGCGGGAGGCTGGAAGATCCCATCCAATGACTGACCTCAAAAAGGACTGGATTCTCTGATCACCCAGCCGCGTAGTTCTCTGCATCACTGAATGTTTTTCCGAATGAAATAGAGAGGTTTCCAGACTCTCAATATGTCAAGGGGAATGGACAGAGCGTGGGAATATGACGTTAAAATAGGGAATCAGCCATGGTCACATTAAATAGCGAAATAGGCTCCAAGGGCCAAGTGGCCTATTCCTGCTTCTATTTTCGGTGTCTCTATTTTGAAAATTTTGCATTGGTTGTAAACTTCATATTCTCATGACTATTTTGGGAAAAAGGATACTTTTAATTAGATCCTCGCTAACAATCTTATATTGATACTCTCTAATAGTGTTCTGCTGGAGGAAGAATCCTTCCCAAAAATCGACTGAAATGAAAGGCTGGTACTAGTTTCTACAATTGGTAAATATTTATAAGGTGTTGGCACTGGTAATGTATGAGTACCTAGAAAATTTAGGACCAAAGGGCACAATGTCAGAGTAAGGGCCACACATCTGAGACAGAGATGAGATGGCATTTCTTCCAGCAGAGGCCAATGAGTCTGTGGAATCGTTTACCGCAGAGAGCTGTGGAGGATGAGTTATTTATTAACTTTGTTCAAGGCAGAGATACATTTATTTTGAATCAGTAACGGAATCAAAGGATAGGGGATAAGGCAGGAAAGTGGAATTTAGGATTATGGTTGGGATTCTCTGTTCCGCCCGGCAGCCCGCCCCTTCCCGTGGGTGTCCAGGCAGCATGGGATAGCTTAATTGGGAATTTCCACTGACGACGACGGCCTTCATTGGTAGGAAGTTCCATGGGTGAGATTCTCTGTCCCAACAGCACCATTTTCCGGCGCGGCATGCCCCGCCATCAGCAGGATGTTCTGTTCCCACAGCCGGCCAATGGGGTTTCTCTGAAGTGGAGGATCCCGCCGACGGAGAATTACACAGGTTTACAACTCTCTGAGTCAAAGGCGACACGGTAGCACAATGGTTAGCACAGTTGCTTCACAGCTCCATGGTTCCAGTTTCGATTCCTGGCCTGGGTCACTGTCTGTGTGCAGTCTGCACGTTCTCCCTGTGTCTGCGTGGGATTCATCCGGGTGCTCTGGTTTCCTCCCACAGTCTAAAGTTGTGCAGTTTACGTAGATTGGCCATGATAAATTGGCCTCAGTGTCCAAAAATGTTAGGTAGGTTTCTTGGGTTCCGGGGATAGGGTGGAGGTGTGAGCTTGAGTAGGGTGCTCTTTTTAAGGGCCGGTGCAGATCCGATGGACCGAATGGCCTCCTGCACTGTAAATTATATGATTCTAAATGTATCCAGCTCGGTCCTAAATGGTCCACGCCCAATTCTGAGACTCTGACCCCTTATCTGGAACCCTGCCCCGTCCCCTAGCCATAGGAAACAACATCTCTGCATTTACTCTGTCCAGTCCTCTGAAAATGTATATGATTCAATGACATCACCTCCCATTCTTCCAAATTTCAGTGAATACATGCCCAGTCGACCCAAACTCTCCTCAGATGGAAATCCTTCCATCCCAAAAATCATTCTGATGAAGCTTTGCTGTGCTCCGGCTGTGTCAAGTATGTCGTTCCTTTGTTCAGGGTCTAAAACTGCAGACAGTACTCCAGGTTTGATCTCACCAAAGCCCCGAAAATCTGCATTGACATATTCCGTACTCAAGCCCTCTTGCAATGAAGGTCAACCTATCATTTCCCTTATTAACTGCTTGCTCTAGCTTCTCGCTTGCTTTGAATGACTGGTGTACTCGGACACCCAGGTCCATTTTACCTCAACATATCCCAATCTATTACCATTTAAATAACGCTCTACCATTCTGCTTTCCGTCCAAGTGGATAATTTCACCTTTCTCCACACGGTACTGCATCCGTAATGTATTTGCCACTCACACAACTTGTCTCAATCACCTTGAAGCCTCTTAACATCCTCCACAGCTCTCACATTCCCACAAATGTTCGTGTTGACAACAAACTTGGAAATCTAGTTTTTCCTTCCCACATCCAATTCATTGATGCATCTTGTGAATAGTTGGGATCCAAGTACATATCCCTGTTGGACTCCATTGATCACTGCCAGTTACTTCAAAAAATTCCAGTTTATTCCTGCACTTTGTTTCATATCTGTTAAACAATTTGCACCCCATGCCAAGTTAAAGTGAATAATATAGAGGCATGGAAGGGGGAACGAGAGAAGCATGTGAGGGAGAAGCAAAATAAGTAACACGGTAATAAATTCAGGTAAGGAAAGCTGGGAGAAAGCTCGATTGACTTATAATTAGGTGAGACTGATGCGTCCACAAGATGATAGCATATGGTGGAGGAATGATACAGAATCGTATATTTTGCCCTTAACAAATGTATTCGTCAAACAGCTCAGTGGACACAAATATTGGTTATCTCTGCACCGAATACTCTATGTGATGCCACAAAGTGTTAGGAAATCGCCACTTATGTCAGTTCTCATTTGTTTGCCGCCTGGAATCTATGACCCTGAATTACTGTTCCCAATTTTATGTGGTTTAACACTACAACTACATTTAAACACACTTGGTCGCCGCCGTACGCGTGAGCACGCACTCCATAAGTCTCTCTTTTCTACTCAGAGTATTTAGTGAACTGCCTTTCACTAGTTTTTGCTACCGCCCTGCTGGAAAGTCAAACACTTGATATTGACCCTTAGCATCGAACCCAGATAATATTTTGAATCTATCGTGTTTCCTATTTTCATTCAAATGCACGAACACACTTTTCTTCCACAGTACCAAAACGTTATAAACGCCTTTTGTTTGTCAACGCCAGCACTGCGATTTTTCAGAGTTGATCTTTCTAGCGGCATACTGGTGGTTACTGGAACATTATGAAGGCACTTGCATAGGAACACAAAATGCACAATGCTTTGACCCTGCGTGGCTGATCGGATTGTGATAACAAATACAGTTTCCTCCAATTAAACTGGTACTGGGGAGATATACGTATTATGTTACATTTATAGAATAACTGGGTTCGGTACAGAATAAAAATATAGATAATCATTGAGTTACAATCCAGATGTGAAACCTAATTAGTTCAACACAAAAATAATTAAGATGACAGGGCATGTGATGCATTGAGGATGTAGCATGTTGGAATTGATGGATACAGTGTGATCAATGGAAACATAAATGTAGTGATGTTGAGTTCGATTATAGTACATGGTGGAGGAATGAGACAGCAGCGTACAGTTTTCCTTTTACAAGTTTGTTCTTCAAACATGTCAGTGCAGTTACAACCTAGCCTGGACGAGGGAAGTGGATGTATCATTGCCAGGTTTGCGATAACAATAATATTGGAAGCAAGTGGTGAGGATGACAGTCTACAGAGCGTGAGTGGGCAAAACTTGGCAGATCGAATGTAACATAGGAAAATGGGAGCTATGCACTTTTGTCGGAATATTAAAGTAGTTGAATATTATTTAAATAGAGAAATGCTGCAGAAAGCTGCAGTACAGAGACATTTGGGGATTCACATGCATAAGTCACACAAAGCTGGCATAGACATTCAGCAGGCAACTGGGAAGGAAAGTTGTATGTTTGTATTTATTTCAAAGGGATTGGAGCATAGAAATAGTTAATTCTTGCTATAAGGAAACAAGGCACTAATTAGACCGTAACTGGAATATTGTGTATAATTTTGCTTCCCTCATCTAAGGAAAGATACCCTGGCATTGGAGGCCGTCCAGAGAAATGTCACTGGGTTGATCCCGCATACAGAGGGATTTTCTTATGAGGAGACGTTCAGTAGATAGGGCCTTTACGCATTGGTGTTTAGAAGAATGAGAGGCAACCTTATTGAGACAAATGGGATTCTCAGTGGGCTTGACAGGATAGATGTTAAAAGGATGTTTCTTATTGAGAGAGAGTCTAGGACCAGAGGTAATGATCGCAGAGCAAGGGGTCTTCCCTTCAAGAGAAAAAATGAGGACAACTTTCTTCTGTAAGAGGGTTGAGAATCTGCATAATTCTTTCCCGCATAGAGCTGCAGAGGCTGGGTTGTTAAGTATATTAAAGGCTGAGCTAGACCAATGTTTAATCAGTAATGCGATAAGGTGGTACAGCGGGTTTGAGGGTTATCCCATCATATCATTAATGATCTCATTGAATCGTGGAGCTAACTCAATGGGCCGAATGGTCTATGTCTGCTCTCATGCTATATGGCTACCATCAGTTCAGCAATGACATTTCAGTTCAGCAAACAATTGCAGCGAAGCATGATTAATGGTTTAGTTTGGATCCACATTCCTGGATAATTAGTTTTCAAAAACGTTGGCTGTTTGGGGGGCGAACGTTTTTGGCTGGGAGATGCACGAGTTGGAGAAGCTTGATCGGTTACATTTATTGTAAAAGGAAGACTTTGTTATAGCAAGCGTTGCTGTAACGCTTGTCCTTGTTCTGCTTGAATACACCGTGAGTGAGCAGCTTTAGGCAGAAGACGCAGACAAAGTGCTCCAAGTGGAATCTCATCCCATGGCTGTAATGCAGGGTCCATTGATGGGCTTTTGACATCCATTGCACAACGACCCCTGCCGCTGGTGATAGTTCAACTCGCAGTAGGGCATTCCACCGACCTGAAATAAACTGCCGCTCAAAAACGGGGTGAGGCAATCCTAGGTTGGCAACAAAACAAGGGAAACGTTATCATTTGTCCTTGAAAGGCATTACCATCACTAAATTCGACATCCTACGGGTTGGGTAGGGGTACCATTTAGCAGCAACTGAACCAGTCTAGTCATATGAAGACCATGTCTGCCAGAGTATATCATGGGGTAGGAAACCTGCGGAGAGTAACTCACCTCCTGACTCTGCAAGACCTATCATCTATAAGACACAAGTCAAGAGTGCGATGGAATACTCTCCACTTGCCTGGATGTGTGCAGCTCCAAGAATACCAGAGAAGGTCAACACCATCCAGGACAACACAGCCCCGCTTGGTTTCACCCCTTCCAGAAATATTCTGCCACCACCGTCCTACAGTACCAGCCGTGTGTACCATCTACATAATCTACAAGAGTCCTCAACAGTGCTTTCAGGTAGCACTTCCACAGCAATAACCTGCTCACAGTAGCTCAGTTTGGGTTCCGGCAGGATCACTCACCTCCGGACCTCGTCATAGTCTTTCTTCAAACATGGAGAAAGAGCTGAATGTCAGAGGTATAGTGAGGCTGACTGACCTTGACATCAAGGCAGCATTTGACCGAGGTTGGCATCAAGGAGCCCTTTCTAAACTGGAGTCATTGGCGATCAGGTGGAAAGCTCTCCATTGGTGAGAGTCATACCTGGCACAAAGGAAGCTGGTTGTACAGTTGGAGGTCAATCATCTCAGCTGCAGGACATCACTGCAGGAGTTTCTCAGGGTAGTGTCCTGGACCCAACCATCTTCAGCTGCTTCAATAATGACCTCCCTTCCATCATAGGGTCTGAAGTGGGAGTGTTTGCGGATGACTGCACAATGTTCAACACCATTGGGGCGTGGACGTCGCTGATTAGGCCAGGATTTATTGCCCGTCTCTTGTTACCCTTTAGAAGGTGGTGCTGAGTTGCCGTCTTGAATCGCTGCAGTCCTTAAGTTGTAGATCCATCCACCATACTAGGAGTGCGGGAGTCACATGTAGGCCAGACCAGCTAACGACGGCAGATTTCCTTCATTAAAAGACGTCAGCGAACAAGATGGTTCTTATGACAATGAGCAATGGTTTCGTGGTCTTCGTTAGACTTTTAATTACCGATTTTTTAATGGAATTCCAATATCACCATCTGCTGTGACAGGATTGTTCTAATGCTCTCGGGTCTGGGGACAATTCCCATCACGACAGATGGTGGGATTGGATTTCAATACATCTGTAGAATTAATGATGATCATAAAACAATTTAAAATAACCATCTGGTTCACTATTGTTCTTTCGGGAAGGGAATCTCCTCTCCTTGTCTGTGAGTCCAACTCCACAGCAATGTAGTCGACTCTTAAACGGCCCAGCAAGCCATTCCATTCAAGCGCAACGCAGGTATGGGAAATAAAGATTGTATCAGCCAGTGGTGCTCATCCCATGAAGGAATACATAGAAACGTAGAAAACAGGAGATGGGGATGCCATTCGGCCCTTCGAGAGTTCTTCGATTTTCATTACGATCATAGTTGATCATCCAACTCACGAGGCTAATCCCGCGTTCCCCCACATTCTTTGATCCCCTTCGCCCAAAGGGCTATATCCAACTGCTGCTTGAAAATATACTATTGGCCTGTGGTAACGAATTCCACAGGTCGACCACTCCCTGGCTAAATAGGTTTCTCCTCATCTCTGTCCCAAATGGGCTACCCCGTATCCTCAGACTGTGACCCCTCGTTCTGGACATACGCACCATCGGGGACATCCTTCCTGCACCGACCGCATCTAGACCTGTTGGAATTCAATAGGTTTCTAAGATCCCACCCCTCATTCTGCTCAACTCCATCGAATACAATCCTAACTGATTCAAGCTCTCCTCGTGTCAGTCCCACCATCCCAGGAATCAGTCTGGTAAACATTCGCAGCACTCCCTATATGTCAAGAACATCCATCCTCAGATAAGGAAACAAAAACTTCACACAATATTCCAGGTGTGGCCTTCCCAAGGTCCCCTATAAACGCAGCAAGATATCCCTGCTCCTGTACTCGATTCCTCCTGCTATTAACGTCAACATACAATTCGCCTTCTTTGCCGCCTGTTGTGCTTACCTTCAGTGACTGGGATGCAAAAGTAATCAATCTTTCTGGAAAAAAACTCAAATTAACATCCGTATCCAGAGCATTCAATCCATTTTGGAACGCTGTCCATGTCAAATTTCACATTACAAGTTACGTGGGCCGACTACCCGCACTGATTCTAATAGCTTCTCTTTAACTACTCAGTGGTTAGCACGTCTTTTCTTTAGAAAGCCCGGATCCAATTCCGGCCTTGGGAGACTTTGTGGAATTTTCACTTGCTCTGGGCATTCTGCATAATTTCCTCCAATTGCTCCGGTTTCCTCTCATAGTCCAACAATGGGGTTAGGTGGATTGGCCACTCTAAATTGCCCCTAGTGTCTAAATATGTGCCTGTTTGGATTAAAGAGTGGGTCAGGGTAGTGTGCCCTTTCGGATATTCGTTACAGACCTGATGGGCCGAATGGCCTCCTTCTACGTTGTTGGGATTCTGTGATCTATAATTATATTCTGTATCTATCAATTTCATCACATATTTTATTAGGCGCAAAATGTAACATCTCGGCGAATTCATGTCTGGACAGAAATTTGAGAAAACGAAATTCAAATTTTTAATCACGAGCTAATCCTTCATCAGGTGAGTGAAGAGGTACGTTACACAACATACATAGACAAAGCCAATGATGCAAGATGATACTTTGAAAGCAAATATTTGCAGGTAACTAACTCTTTAGAGGTCCAGCCGGTGCAACTGGAGAGGGGGCTTATCACCGGTTAAAGATGTGTGAATTATCTCAAGCCAGGACAGTTGATAGGATTTCGCAAGCCAGATGGGTGAAAGGTAGTGAGGCATGAATCACACTCGTGGGACGCGGCCAACGTTTTCTACCTCATATGCAGCAGGAAAGGATGTCCCGAGGCGTGGTACATTGGCGAAACCATGCAGATGCTCCGACAATGAATGGACGGACATGAATCATAGAATTTACAGTGCAGAAGGAGGCCATTCGGCCCATCTAGTCTGCACCGGCTCATGGAAAGAGCACCCTACCCAAGCCCACCCCCAACCTATCCCCAGAGCCCAGTAACCCCACCCAACACTAAGGGCAATTTTGGACACTAAGGGCAATTTAGCATGGCCAATCCACCTAACCTGCACATCTTTGGACTGTGGGAGGAAACCGGAGCACCCGGAGGAAACCCACGCAGACACAGGGAGAACATGCAGACTCTGCACAGACAGTGACCCAAGTCGGGAATCGAACCTGGGACCCTGGAGCTGTGAAGCAATTGTGCTAACCACTATGCTAACGAGCGACAATTACCAGGCAAGAATGTTCCCTTCCAGTCGGAGAACATTTCACCAGTCAAGGGCATTCAGCCTCTGTTCTTTAGTTAAGCGTTCTCCCAGGAGGCCATCAGGGCGCATGATAACGCAGAATCGCCGAGCAGAAACTGATAAGCAAGTTCTGCACTCAAGAGTACATCCTCAACCGGAATCTTGGATTCATGTCTCACTATTCTTGTCTCAGGTGGTAGTCGGGGGGGGGGGGGGGGGGGGTTAAATGTAGTGAGACATGAATCCACGATGCAGGTTGAGGCCGTACTCAGCAACCAAGCAAGAGTCCTCCAGCAACACGTCACAAAAAAGCTATTTTTAACACCAAGAAAAACAGGGTAACATGCTTGGTAAATGCCATTGCATGCAATTTCTCCTCTAAGGTGCACTCTATCCAGATTCGCTGGCTCGAACATCTAGATGTCCCTACCTGACTTTATGTTTACTTCAACCATTATAACCTTTCAAAAATAAATATCGAAAATGCGAGATAAACTCAGCAGGTCCAGCAGCATCTGTGGAGAGAGAAATAGAGTGACGGTTTCGAGTATGCGTCACCCTCTGAGAAGACCAGCTTAACAATGACTACTCGAGATCATCAATAAATGTCACTCTACCATTCCATAAAAACATTTAAAAAGGGAAATCGCATGGATTGATTTCAACAAATCTCGTTGCATTCACAGAGAGAATGGAATGGGTGGATTTCTGATTTTTTGATGGGGGGGGGGGGGGGGGCGGGGAGGAGGCTTACGTTCAACCTAAACATTAGTATGGACTAAATAGCAGCTTCTGCGCTGTAGGCTCTATCTAGTACTGAGCTGAGAGCAGTTTTCATCGCCAGTTCGTGCAAATAAACCTGTACAATGTGGTTCAGAATAGGAACATCTGCCCCTGGAGCATCCTAATATGCTACGCTAATGCCACCAACAATGATATCTATGCTACAAAGGACAGCGACATATATAATAGCGCAAATTCTGATCAGGCACATTACAGCCTCAACATCAGGCCCAACATTGAGTTCAACAACTTTAGACGATGACCTTTTTTCTTCATCTTGACCACTTTTTATTTATTTATTTTGATTTTCCTTTCGTAATTTACCCACTCCTCCCCCAGAAGACGGTCTGTCACTTATTTCTTTGTTTTGCTTCCACGTACCACTGATCTTTCTTCTCCCATTAACACATTTTGCAATCATTTCTTCCTTCCACTATCAGCACCTCCTTTAGTCTTTAACGCTGCCATTAACACTCCCGTTATCTTGTGTCCGTGACATCTTTGCCAATCTCTCCTTAGCTCCGTCGTATCCCTGACCCCCTCACCGCCCCATCCCACCTCTCCCACTATACAATCTATCACATTTCTATCCCTCTTCTGCTCTGAGGAAGTCCCATGGATTCAAATCGTTAACTCTGATTCCATCTCCACAGGTGCTGTCAGACGTACTGAGTATATCGAGAATTTTCTGTGTTAAGTCGCCATTCCTGATCGATTTTCGACACAGGTCAAAAATATGAAATAGAGATTTGAAGCTAAACACTTTTGCAGACACAGCAGTACCACCTTGGTGACTTGCTGAATACGCCATGCGGTATTCACGTCCATTGACTTCAGCAGTTGTATAACAGCCAATTACAAGAAATCCTTCTATTTTGTGCTCCTCCCTAAATACAATTTCACTTTAATTCGGAATCCGATGTGTATTTCCATCTGGCGTGCATTCCGCACTCGTTAAATATTTAATAGGCCCGTGCTGATGATACACAAAAGGTATTGCCCTGGCGCACGTGCCACCCTTAGGGTCGCATATCAACCTGAAACCCAATCTGCCCTCCCGGGTGGATGCAAGGAATAGGGCACAGATCAGGTCAGAGGAGAACGCAGTCCCTCAGCTCACCGTCAGTGATGCAAACAATAAAGTGGCGATCGGATTGCTGCTTGTGATATCTCTCAATGCGATATGTGGCACGTATTCACCTGTCTGCACCCCCCAATCTCCCTCCCCCCAAAACCATCATCGATCATAACATCAAAAGCATTCTTCATAAAGCGGACTGGGGCGTGATAAGATTGTGCTTGCAACATAATTGCAAATCAATTTTTCTTCTTTGGGAACGCAGCAAGATATGCAAAATCTAAACGTGTTTCTTTTGATCAACGAGAACTTAACCTGCAGACAAAGCATTCTGGGTGCCAGACGTTATTAAGCGCCGAAAGGTAGTTGTCCAAACCTGGGCGATCACACCTGCCACACTTGGGAGAAAACTTGTTGGAAGTTGTCTTTCCGGCAATTGGCCTTCACGTTTTTCTCTTGGTATCCTAAGGGAAAGAGAAAAAAGCGCGTGATGCACGTTCTGAATAGCATAGATAACGAGGGAGAAAGTGGGCATGATAGAGATAAAGGCGGGAAATTCCGAAATACCAGATCGTTAACCAGTTACGAATTATAGCCAGCATTCAGCTCCATGAGCATGAAGAGAATTCTGTATCAGTTATGTTTTGTATGGCTGGTCCAATGAGAGCTTACTTCCGTGGCGTGCCTGTCCCAGGTTCAAATTTAACCCAGAAACGTGAACTGCCGCAATCCACATCAACATTTCGGGTTAACCTCGGCAACCATCAAGTGAAAAGCATACATAATATCGGAGGTACTTACAATTAATCTATTTCATATCCAACACAACATGCATTACTCAAAATATTTCGGCCAACTGAGGAAAAGCTAGTCAGCCAAATATAGAATTACAACTTTTGTTCCGTAACCTGTGAGTCACGAACAGACCAGTTAGGAGCAGGAATAGACCATTTGGCACATTCAATAAGATCATTCATGGTCTGATTGGAACCTCAACCCCACGTTCCAGCTGAGCCCGATAACCTTTCGCCCCCTTGTTAATCAAGACTCTATCCATCTCTACCTTAAAATTATGAAAATATTCTGCTTCCACTGAGTTGAGGAAGAGAGTTCCAGAGACTCACGAACGTCTGAGAGAAAAACGTTCTCCTCATCGCTGCCTTAAATGGGCTACACGTTATTTTGACCCCTAGTTCTCGATTCTCTGTCAAGAGGAAACATCCTCTCCACATCCACCAATACCCAAGATCTTAAAGGTTTCAGGCACATCTGGAGCATATCCAAGTTTTTTTTTTCCCCCTGTTCGGTACACTTCCAATTCCTCCACAAGACATTTTAAATTTGTGCATTATTGGTGTTGCTGCTCAGGGAAATACGTATTTCTTATACATGCCGTAAGGTGGCTTGTGCAGCCCTCGGTGGCCCTTCTACCTTCCAGCTCGGGTTAGAACTCAACTAAAGAACTTGATAGCCAAGGAAGGTGCACTGCTCTGGAAACGAAACATGTGGATTATCAAACTGTCTGTTTGATCGATGATAGATGGCAGATCCTTCTGTCATGTGCGAATAGCAGGCAGTGAGAATGGGACAGATAACTGCCAGCCAAGTGCTTTAAACAATCATTTTGCCTGAAGGAAATTACATCCGCGCCCAGTCCACGACCAGCACGGTTGGTGACTGTGAACTACAATAACTCATGCAAAAGTTGCATGTCGCCTCAGCAAGTCAGACTCCACAAGGGTCCACTTGCCTCAGTGGTTTGGTGGGTCAGTGTGGATTAGATTGGTGCACAAAATTCCATTCTAGTACTGGAATTCATACATTCTAGATGCATTTGGAATCCTTGCGCCTTGACATTCAATGGCACGATCATCGCTGAATCGCCCACCATCAACATCTCAGGGACAACAATTGACCTGAAACTCGATTGGAGAATCCATATAAACAGAATGGCTACAAGAGCAATTTAGAGGCTGATACCTTGCAACGATAACTCTCCTCCTGACGCCCAATAGTGACGGTGACTAGGGCCCGCGTTGGGTCCTGTCTGATCGGCGGGGGCCTGGGAGGATGGTCATGGCGGTTAGGAGGGGCATGGGCGTGAATGACACCCGCTCAGAGTGGAACGTGCTAGGGTTGAGGGGACGGGTGAAGGTAGCGCGAGTTTACTCGCATTTAATGAGCCTCAAAGCAGACGTGGTGCTGTTACAGGAGACCCAGCTGAGGGTAAAGGATCAGATGAGGCTAAGGAAGGGCTGGATGAGCCAGGTGTTTGATTCAGCCTTGGAGAGTAGTGCACGGGGGTGACGACACTGGTGGGTAAACGAGTGAGGTTCCAGATGGAGATGGTTGTGGCGGACCAGGGGGGCAGTACCCGATAGTGACTGGTGCATTGGAAGGGTTAGTCAGTGGTGTTGGTTTCCATATTATTCCCCAAACTTGAATGACACTGGTTTTGTGAGGAAGATATTAGCGGCCATACCGGGCGTGGATACTCATCAATTGATATTGGGGGGGCGGGTTTGGAATATGAAGTTTGGCCCGAAGGTGGACAGGTCCCATCCATAATTTCTGGTCCCTTCGGGGGGGTGGGGAGGGTGCCGAAGGTGTAAGCTGTGTTCATAAAGGGGATGTGAGGGATGGACCCATGGAGGCATCTGTACCCGCAATGTAGGGAGTATTCCTTTTTTGTCACTGGTCCATGAGGTGTACTCGAGGATGAACTATTTTGTGGTAGTGAAGGCGTTGCTAACTGGGATGAAGAAGAAAGAGTATTCGGCGACCGTGATATCGGGCCATGCTACAGTCTGGATGTGGCCTTGAAGTTGGGGCCGGCCCAGAGGTTGGCGTGAAGACTGGATGTGGGCTTGGTGAAGACCCAGATTTGTGATCAAGATGCGGAAGGTGATTGAGGAGTATGTCGAGTTTAGCCAAAATGGGGAGCTCTCGTCGTCGGTGGTTTGGGAGGCGTTGGAGGCGGTAGTGAGGGGTGAGGTCACCTCATTCAAGGCGAAGATGGGTAGGGAGGCGCTGGAGGAGCGGTAGAGCTAGTAGAGGAGATTTTGGAGGTTGGTGGAAGATTTGCGGAGGGTCCAGATTCGGGGCTACTGGGTTAAAGGAAGGAGTTGTAGGTGAAGTTTGTTCTCCTGTCCAAGGGGAGGTTGGTTAGGCAGCTGAGGCGAGCACCGAGAGTTCTGTATGAGTCTGGTGAAAAGGCCAGTCGATTGCTGGAGGGCCAGGTCGGTCGGCATGCAGCAGCGAAGGAGATGGTGTGGATTAGGGAAGGAACGGGTGGGGTGGTGGTGATGTCGGTACAGATGAATAATGTGCTTGTTTTTTTTTATAGGGGCTTGCATACGTCGGAACTACTGGAGGAAGAGTCGGAGATGTGATGGTTTCTAGAGTGAACGGAGTGTCTTCGGGTCGGAGAGGCAGAGAGGGACGGGTTGGAGGAACGATTGGGATGGAGGAAGTGCAGGCAACAATAGGGAAGATGCAATCTGGAAATGTACCGGGGCCGGATGGGTTCCAGGTGCAGTTTTATCAGAAGTTTAAGGATACCTTGGTGCCGCTGATGGTGGAAATGTTTGAGGATGCGATGGGAAAAGAGGGGTTGCTGGAGACAATGAGGCAGGCATCCATTTCATTATTACTCCAAAAGGAGAACGATCCGGTGGAGTGTGGGTCGGAAAGCCCAATTTCTCTACTGAACGTGGATGCCAAGATACTGGTGAAGGTGTTGGCGGTGAGGCAGGAGTGTCTTCCGAAGACAGTGGGAAGACTGAGTGTTTTGCTGTGCCTTCCCCAGGTGCAGGGGCGGGAGAAGAAAAGTTGTCATTTCGGATTGTGGCAGCTCACTTGAGGTATTTTGGGGTGCAGGTGGCGCGGGACTGGGCATGACTCCGTAAGCTATACTTCTTGAGCCCGGTTGAAAGGGGTAAGCAGGATGTGGGGCGATGTGGCAGTCTTCCTTTGTCCTTAGCTGACCGGGAGCAGGCAGTCAAAATGAATATTTTTTCAGGTTTTTTTCCAGTGCCAAATTCACTCATCCGAGGGGTGGACAGGCTGGCGTCGTGTGGGCAGGGAAGATAGAGAGGACACGGAAGGCCGTGCTCTAAAGATGGCGGCAGTCGTGGGGCTTGGCCCTTCCAAGCCTGTTGCACTAATACAATTACACTCACTCTTCCCTAAGTTCAATTTACACCCGAAAACGCCACAAACTTCCTCAGCAACCCCATTATAGCTCTCCCCGGTTAGCCCGGGTCTGAAATGTACAGCAGCAGGTTATCTGCGCACAGAGGCACGTTGTGCACCATACCCCTCACTATCCTGCTCCATTAGTCCCAACCGCTCAGCGCAATAGCCAAGGGCTCAATTGCCAATTCGTACAAAGGGGGAGATGGGGAATGCTTGCTTCATTCCCCACAATATTGCGAAGTAACAGGAATTCAAGTAATTTCCCCCGCACACGTGCTTTCAGATCCTTGTAAAACAATTCCCTTGGGCAGCCGGTGTCGAGAAGGTGCGGGGTTAGAGTAAGGAGACGGAGGCTCTTTGTGTGCGGATGGAGCCAGGTCATTTTCGGGCGCCGGTAACGGCACCTCTGCCATCCGGCACGGGGATCTATTTGGATAATCCTGTCGTGGTAGCCACGCCGGAGGTTTTGGGGCAATTTTGGCAGCACTTCAAATTGAGGGTTTGGTCGAGGTGATGTCAATAAGAGGTAATCATGTGTTTGAGCCTGCGAGGATGGATGAGAGGTTCCGGGGATGGGAGGAGAAAAGGGTACAAGAGATGAAGGATTTGTTTCTGCTGGGATGATTTGCAAGTTTGAACAAGTTGGGGTGGATTATGCGCTCCAGCGTGAGGAAGCCGTCAACTATATTCAGGTGCAGAATTTTGCAAGAACGGTTCTCCTGAGCTTCTTCCTCGTTGTTGGAGGAGGTGCTGTCAGTAAGGGGGCGGTTGGAGAGTGGGGTTGTTTCAGCGAACTGCAGCTGGATTATGGAGGAGGATAAGGAGTCCATGGAGGAGATTAAGGCCAAGTGGGCGAAAGAGTTGGAGGTGGGACTGGAGGAAGAATTATGGTACGAAGTGCTGTGAAGGCTCAATACCTTGGTCTCGTGTGGGACGCTGGGGTTGATTCTGTTCAAAGTGGCACAAAAGACACACTTAACGAAAGCAAGAATGAGCCGACTATCTGAGGGGTGGGGGGTAGTGCTGTATCGTTAAGATAGGTGTGGGAGGTGCCCCACCAAGCATGCCCATATGTTCTGGTCCTGCCCGAAGTTGAATAAATATTTGGGGTCGTTTTTCAGCATCATATCCGAGGTTGTGCAGGTGGAACTGGAGCCAGGGCCACTGAAGGCCATTTTCGGGCTGTCATACCTGTCTGTTCGACAGACGGGAGCGGGAGCAGACATTTTAGCCTTCGCTTAATTGATTGCTCACAGGCAGGTTCTGTTGGGGTGGAGGTGAACTTCTCCCCCCTGAGCCTCGGCCTGGCTGGGGGAACTACTGGAGTTCCTGTATTTTGGAAAAGGTAACATTTGCTCTGAGAGGGGCGGATGAGGGGTTCCACTAGAGATGTGGATTGTTTGTTTTACATTTTGGTGACCTGGTTTCTGTCAAGGAGCAATTGGGGGGGGGGGGGGGGCTTGAGGGGGACGGTTGAGCGGTGGAGTATTGTTGTAAAAATGTCAAAATGTTGAAAGTATTGTGAAAAAAATAAACCTGTTAAAACTGTGCAAGTGTACATTTCTAGGCTGTGTGAAAGGTTGGAGATTGATATTGTCCACGAAATGAATCCACATTTGGACGGAGCACGCCCAACGGTTTGGGGGTAACCCATGAGGTAGCTCTGAGAAACCTACCCTCGTTTTCAAACACGTCATCGCATTGCACACAGAAGAAATGTTCCGGATGCCAGGTTTTATCCGGGCTGTGATCACTTTCTGCAAAGTGAACGAAAACAGTATTTGATCCTTTGACATATGAAGTAAGGTCAGAGAGTCATTGAGTCATACAGCACAGAAACGTCCCTTTGGCCCATCGCGTCTTTACTGCTTAAAAACAAATACCTAAGCATTCTAATCCCATTTTACAGCACTTGGCCTATAGTCGTGTATGACAGATCACCAGTGCACATCTAAATCCTTCGTAAATGTTATGAGGGTCGCTGCTTCAACCACTCTTTGAGGCAGCGAATTGCAAACTCCCACCATCATCTGGATAAAGAGTTTTTCCTCTGATCCTTTCTAAACATCCTGCCCCTTACCTTCAATCTATGTCCCCCTGCTCATTGACCCTTCCACCATCCTCTCTACTCCATCTCTGCCACTCACAACTGTATGCATCTCAATCATGTCACCCTCAGTCTCCTCTGTTCCAAAGAAAACAATCTAAATCTATCCAATCTCTTCATAACTAATACTCTCTAGTCAATAGCCTGCTAAATCGCTGTACCCTAACCAGCGCGACCACATCCATCCTATAATGTGGATTCCAGAACTGAACACAATACTCTAGATGTGGCCTAACCAACGTTTTATAGAGTTCCAACATGACCTCCATGCTCTTAAACTCCATGCCTCGGCTAACAAAGACAAGCATACCATATGCCTTATTTACCACTGTATCCACCTGCTCTGCTATCTTAACAGGCCGGTGTACATGCACACAGAATTCCCCTGATCCTCGGTGCATCCCAGGATCCTGATGTTTAATATATATTCCCTTTGTCTGCTTTGTCCTGTCGAAATTCATCACCTCGCACTTATCCGGATTGAATTACATTTGTCACTGATCAGCCCATCTGACATGCTCGTCTCTATCCTCCTGTAATCGAAGAATATCCTCCTCACTATTTACCACCCCACCAATTTTCTTATCATCGCAAACTTATTAATCAATCCTCTTAAATTCATATCTAAACTATTTAATTAAACCACAAACAGCTTCATCCCCAACTGATATCCGTGGCACCCCACAAGACACAGTCTTCCAGACAGAAACATGAACCTCAACCATCACTCTCTGCTTCCTGCCACTCGCCAATATTGGGTCCAATTTGCCAAACCTCCTTGAATCCCATGGGTTCTTGCCTTCACTATGAGTCTCTCATGTCGGCCTTATCAAAGTCCTTGCTGACGTTCAAGTAGACTTTGTCAAATGCATTTCCCTCAACTACACACCTGGTCACCTCTTCGAAAATTTCAATTAAGGGAAGCACGGCTGCACGGTGGTTAGCACAGTTGCGTCACAGCTCTCGGGTCCCAGGTTCGATTCCTAACTTGGGTCACTGTCTGTACGGAGTCTGCACATTCTCCCCGTATCTGAGTGGGTTTCCTCCGGGTACTCCGGTTTCCTCCCGAAGTGCAAAGATGTGCAGGTTAGGTGCATTCGCTATGCTAAATTGCCCTTAGTGTCCAAAAAAGGTTAGTTGGCGATACGGGGGTAGGGTGGAAGTGTGGGGATGCGGTGGAGGTGTGGGCTTGGGTAGGGTGCTCTGTCCAAGGGCCGTTACAGACTCGATGGGCCGAATGGTCTCCTTCTGCACTGTAAATTCTCTGATCAAATTGGTCATACATGATCTCCCCTGAACGAAACCATGGTGACTGTTCTTGATTAGTACCTGCCGCTCCAAATGCAGATTATTTATGACTCCAAAGTTCTTGTATAATGATACCACACTAGCTATCACCCAGTCCTCTGGCCCCTCTCCTATGGCCAGAGAGGATTTAAAATAATTGCCAGCGCCCCTACTATTTCTTCCCTGTCCTCAATCATCAGCGGGGGATACATTTCATCTGGTCCTGGAAATGTGTCTATTTCTAACCCTGCCAGACCACTCAGACTCGCCTCCCTGACTATGTAAATTTTTTTGATATCATTACAGTCCTTCTCCCTCATTTCTAAAACCATACTGTCTTTCTCATGATTGAACACTGACACGAAGTATTCATTCAGAACCCGACCTAGATCCTCCATCTCCAGACACAAGTTACTATTGTGGTCTTTAATGGGCTCTATTATTTCCCTCATTATCATTTTATCCCTAAGATACTTTTAAAACAACTCAAGATTTTCCTCTATGTTACCTACAAGTATTCTTTCAAGTCGACTTTTTACTCTCCTAATTTCCATTTTACACATCCTCTTGCACATTCTGTATGCCACTATCTGCTGTTTTGAGCCCTCAATATTTACCATAAGCCTCCATTTTTCTCCTTATCCAATGCAACATATCCCTCAATATCAGCGTCAGTGGTCTCACCCGTTTTCTTGCTTGGAACATATTGGCCCTACACTCTCCGGATTACCTTCTTGAATGCATCCCACTGTTCTGTCACAGATTTACCTGAAAGTGTCTGCTCCAAGCCTGCTCTGGTGAAATCATATGTGATCTTATTGAAATCGGCCTCAGACCAGTTTACAACTTAGGTGAGGCAACTGCTTCATAATTAACAGTGTCAAGTCGTTAATTGCTGTTGCTACTGGCAGAACAATTCGTTCATTTCATTCTCTTTGTGGTGCACTGGAGCAGATTGTCATCTGTCTCTTGCTAGTTCATCATGGAATGTCATGCCAACCTGTCGCCAGAGGGAGACACTCCGCATTAAACATGGCTGAACAGGAATCTTTCCCGCTCTTTGAATATCGTATTACTACAGCCCGTCGTGTCTGCACTGATCCTCTGAAAGAGCACACTATGTAGACTCAGTCCCCTGTCCCATCACCGTAATGCCACCCAGCAGCATACACATCTTTGGACACTCGCGGACAATTTAGCATGGCAAATCCACCTAACCTGCACACCTTTGGACTATGGGAGGAGACCGGAGCTTCACGTCTACCTGTGCAGATACGGAAAGAAAGTGTAAGCTCCACACAGACAGACACGGAAGACCGAAATTGAACACGGATGTCTTTTAATTAATTTTGCTAGCTAGGCCAGCATTTATTGCCCATCCCCAGTTACCCATCGGAGGGTGGTGGTGAATTGGTCCTTGAATCGCTGTAGTTCCTGAGGCGCACATACACCTGCTGTTAGGGCCCAGTTCAATATTTTGCACCAGCGTCAGTGAATGAATGGCGGTAATATATAACCAAGTCAGGGTGGTGGATGACTTGGAGGGGAACCTCCAGGTGGTGGGGTTCCAAGATATTTTCCTCCGGGTTCTCCCCACAGTCCAAAGATGTGCAGGTTAGGTAGATTGGACATGATAAATTCTTCTTAGTGTCCAAAAATGTTAGGTGGGGTTACTGGGTTACGGGGATAGTGTGGAGGTGTGTGCCTGGTAGGGTGCTCTTTCCAAGGGCTGGTGCAGACGCGATGGGTCGAATGGTCACCTTCTGCACTGTGAATTCCATGATTGTAAATTTCTCCAGCTCGGTCCTAAATGGTCCACTCCCTATCCTGAGACTCTGACTCCTTGTTTGGAACCCTACCCCGTCCGCCAGCCAGAGGAAACAACATCTCTGCATCCAGTCTGTCCAGCCCTCTCACAATGTTATATCTTTCAATGAATTCACCTCTCGTTCTTCCAAAGTTCAGTAAATCCAGGCGCAGTCGACCCAAACTGTCCTCTGACGGAAATCCTGCCATCCCCAAAATCAGTCTGATGAACCTTTGCTCTGCTCCGGCTGTGTGAAGTATATATTTTCTGAGGTAAAGAGTCTAAAGCTGCACACAGTACTCAAGCTCTCGTCTCACCAAATCCCCGTAAAGCTGCATTAATATATTCTGTACTCAAATTCTGTTGCAATGTAGGTCAACATTACATTCCCCTTATTAACTGCTTGCTCCAGCTGCTCGCTTGTTTGGAGCGACTGGTGTACTCGGACACCCAGGTCCATTTTACCTCAACACATCCCAATCTATCACCATTGAAATCACCATTGTTCTCCGTCCAAAGTGGATAACTTCACATTTCGCCACACTATACTGCATCTGCAAAGTATTTCCCATCCACTCAACTTGTTTAATTTACTTCTAAGCTTCTTAACATCCTCCACAGCACTCAAATTCCCACAAATATTCGTGTTGACAATAAACTTGGAAATCTAGATTTTGGTTCCCTCATCCAATTCATTGATGCATATTGTGAATAGTTGGGACCCCACTGATCATTGCCAGTATCTTATAAAAAGGCCAGTTTATTCCTATTCTGTTCCCTATCTGCTAAACAATTCGTAGACTATGCTAAGTTAACGTGCACAGTACAGAGGCATGTAAAGGGGAAGTAGTGAAGCATATGAGGGAGAAGGAAAATGAGGAACACGGTAATAAATTTAGGTAACGAAGGCTGGGAGAACGCTCGGTTGACTAAAAATCAGTTGGGTCTGCTGCGTCCACAAGATGATGGCATATGGTGGAGGAATCATACAGAAGCGTACCGTTTACCCTTAGCAATTTTATTCGCGAAACAGCTTAGTGGACACAAAGAATAGATATTTCTGCGCCAAATAGCCTATGTGATACCACATAGTGTTAGGACACCGTCACTTATGTCAGTTCACATTTGTTTGCCGCCTGGGATCTATGATCCTGAATTGCTGCTACCGATATTATGTTTAACACTACAACTACGTGAAAACACGCCTTGGTCGCCGCCATTTGTGTAATCATGCACTCCATAATTCTCTCTTTTATACTTAGAATATTTACTAAACTGCCTTTCACTAGTTTTTGCTACCGCCCTGCTAGACATGCTGGAAAGTCAAACACTTGATATTAACCCTTAGCATCGCACCCATATAATTTTTGAATCTATCTTGTTTCCTATTTTCTTTCAAATGTACGAGCACACTTTTCTTCCACATTCCCAAAACGTTATCAACATCCTTCCGTTTGTCAACGCCAGCAATGTTTTATTTCAGAGTTGATATCTCTGGCGACATACTGGGTGGTTCTTGGAATATGATAAAGGCAATTACATGGGAACAAAAGATGAAGAATCCTCTGACCCTGCGTGGTTGATATTATTGTGATCTCAATTCCAATTTCCTTGATACTATATTTATAGAATAACTGGGTACGGTCCAGAATACAAATATAGATAATCATTGAGTTACAATCCAGATGTGAAACCTAATTAGTTAAACACAAAAATAATTATGATAACAGGGTATGTGATGTATTGAGGCAGTGACATGTTGGAATTGCTGGATACCAGTTTGATCAATTGGAAACATAAGTGTAGTAATGTTCAGTTCAATTATCGCACATTGTGGAGGAATGATACAGAAATATGTATTTATCGTTTCGCAAGTTTATTCTTCAAACAGCTCAGTGGACTTACAACCTGATGTGGACGAGGGAAGTGGATGTACCATTGCCAAGTTTGCGATGACAAAAATATTGGAAGGCAAGTGGTGAGGATGACAGTCGACAGAGGTTAGGTGACTGGGCAAACATGTGGCAGATCGAATGTAACGTAGGAAAATGGAAGGTAAGCACGTTTGTAGGAATAATAAAGGAGCTGAATATTATTTAAATAGAGAAATGCTGCAGAAAACTGCAGAGCAGATGTATTTGGGAGTTCTCATGCATAAATCGCACAAAGCTGGCATGCACATTCAGCAGGAAACTGGGGAGGAAAATGGTGTGTTTGTCTTTATTTCAAAGGGAATGGAGCATAGAAATAGGGAAGTCGTGCTATAAGGAATATTGTGAATAGGTGTGTTCCCCTTATCTAACGAAAGGTATACTGGCATTGGAGGCAGTCCAGAGAAGGTCCACTAGGTTGATCCTGCATACGGAGGGATTTTCTTATGAGGAGACGTTCAGTAGATTGAGAGCTTTAGAGGGAATGATCTCAGAGCAAAGAGTCTTTCATGCAAGACTCAAAATGAGGAGTACTTTCTTCTCTTTGAGCATCGTGAATCAGTCTAAGTCTTTATCGCAGAGAGCTGGAGAGGCTGGGTCGTTAAGTACCTTAAAGGCTGCGATAGACAGATTTTTAATCAGTAATGGAATCAAGGGTTATGGGATAAGTTGGGACAGCGGATTTGAGGGTTATCATATCAAATCATTCATGATCTCATTGAATCGTTCAGCTAACTCAATGGGCCGAATGGTGCACGTCGGCTCTCATGTTCCATGGCGACCATCAGTTCAGCAAAAACATTTCAGTTAAGCAAGCAATTGCAGCGAAGCATGATTAATTGTTTAGTTTGGATCCATATTCCTTGATAATTAGTTTTCAAAACCTTTGGCAGTTTGAGCGGGGGCGAACGTTTTTGGCTGGGAGATGCATGAGTTGGAGAAGCTTGATCGGTTACATTTATTGCAAAAGGAAGAGTTTGTTATAGCAAGCGTTGCAGTAAGGCTTGTCCTTGTTCTCCTTGAAGACACCTTGACTGAGCTGCTTTAGGCAGAAGGCGCAGACAAAGTGCTCTGGGTGGAACCTCGTCCCCATGGCTGCAATGCAACGTCCATTGATGGGTTTTTGACATCCATTGCACAACGAGCCCTGCCGCTGGTGATAGTGCAACTCGCAGTAGGGCATTCCACCGACTTCAAAGAAACTGCCGCTCAAAAACGGAGTGAGGCAATCCTATATTGGAAACGAAACAAGGGAAACTTTATCATTTGACCTTCAAAGGCATTACCATCTCTGAGTTCAACATCCTAAGGCTGGGGGCGGGAACGTACCAGAAACTTAACCAGGTTAGTCTTGTGAATATCATGTCTACAAGAGCGCATCAGGGGGCAGGAATCCTGCGGAGAGTAACTCACCTCCTGACTCTCCAAGACCTACCATCTAAGACACAAGTCACGAGTGTGATGGAATACTTACCACTTGCCTGGATGAGTGCAGCTCCAAGAACACCAGTGAAGCTCAACACCATCCAGGACAACGCAGCCCCGCGTGATTTCACCCCTTCCATAAACATTCTGTCACCACAGTCATACGGTACCTGCCGTGTGTACCATCTACATTATCTACAAGAGTCCTCAACAGTGCTATAAAGTAGCACTTACACAGCAATAACCTGCTCACGGATGCTCAGTTTGGGTTCCGCCAGGATCACTCAGCTCCTGACCTCATTACAGCCTTGCTTCAAACATGGAAAAATTAGCTGAATGCCAGAGGTGTAGTGTGAGTGACTGCCCTTAACATCAAGGCAGTATTTGACCGAGGGTGGAATCAAGGAGCCCTTTCTAAACTGGAGTGGATGGCAATCAGGGGGAAAGCTCTCCATTGCTGAGAGTCATAACTGGCACAAAGGAAGATGGTTTTCGGGTTGGAGGTCAATCATCTCAGCTGCAGGACATCACTGCAGGGCTTCCTCAGGGTAGTGTCCTCGGCCTAACCATCTTCAGCTGCTTCAAAAATGACCTTCCTTCAATCATAAGGTCAGAAGTGGGAATGTTTTGGATGACTGCACAATGTTCAGCACCATTGGGATGTGGGTGTCGCTGATTAGGTCAGCATTTATTGCCGATCACTTGTTACTCTTCAGAAGGTGGTACTGAGTTGCCCACTTGAACCGTTGCAGCCCTTAAGTTGTAGGTCAATCCACTGTGCTGTTAGGGTGGGAGTCACATGTCGGCCAGACCAGGTACGGACGGCGGAGTTCATTCACTAAAAGACATCAGCGAACCAGATGGTTTTTCTGACAATGAACAATGGTTTCGTGGTCATCTTTAGACTTTTAATTGCCGATTTTTTATGGAATTCAAATGTCACCATCTGTTGTGGCAGGATGGCCTTGGTCTATGGATTGCTGATCCAATGACAATACCACTACACCATCGCCTCCCCCAAGATGAAACTTCATAGCCTGTTGCATTGCCTATCACTGATGTTTACGTATCTGCTTCTTGGAGAAAAGGATGGTACAATAATATTTTCACTGGGCTGGGTAATGCTCTCGGGTCTGGGGTCAATTCCCACCACTACAGATGGTGGAATTGGAATTCAATACAAATGTGGAATTATGATGACCATAAAACAATTCTAAATTGCCCATGTGGTTCACTATTGTTCTTTAGGGCAGGAAATCTGCTCTCCTTCTGTGTGAGTCCAACTCCACAGCAATGTGACCCAGCTAGCCATTCCGTTCCAGCGCAACACAGGTTTGGGCAATAAAGGCTGGACCCAGCCAGTGGTGCTCGTCCCATGAAGGAATACTTAGAAACATAGAAAACAGGAGCAGGGGAGGCCATTCGGCCCTTCGAGCCTGCTTCGACTTTCATTACGATCATAGCTGATCATTCAACTCACGAGCCTAATCCCTCTTTCCCCCACTTCCTTTGATCCCCGTCGCCCTGTGTGCTATATTTAACTGCTACTTGAAAATAGACAATGTTTTGGCCTCAACTGTTTCCTGTGGTAACGAATTCCACAGGTCCACCATTCCCTGGGAAAATAGATTCTTCCTCATCTGTGTCCTAAATGGTCTACCCCGCATCCTCAGACTGTGACCCCTGGTTCTGGACACACTCACCATCGGGAACATCCTTCCTGCACCTCCAACGTCTAGTCCTGGTGGAATTCTGCAGGTTTCGAAGAGATTCCCACCCCCCTCATTCTTCACAACTCCATTGAAAACAATCCTAACTGATTCAAGCTCTCCTCATGTCAGTCGTACCATCCCAAGAATCCGTCTCGTAAACATTCGCTCCACTGCCTGTAGAGCAAGCACATCCATCCTCAGAGAAGGAAACCAAAACTGCACACAATGTTCCAGGTGTGGCCTTCCCAAGGTCCCCTATAATCCCTGCAAGATATCCCTGCTCCTGTACTCGAATCCTCCTGCTATGAACGTCAACACACCATTTGCCTTCTTTGCCACTTTTTGTACCTGCATGCTTACCTTCAGCGACTGGTATGCAAAAATGATTTTTTTTTTAATGCAAAAAACCTCAACTCAACATCCGTATCCAGAGCACTCAATCTATTTTATAACGCTGTCCACGTCAAGATTCACATTACAAGTTCCATGTCCTGACTACCCGCACTGATTCTAATAGCTTCTCCTTCACTACCCACTGCTTAGCATGGATGTCTTACACAGGCCCGGGTTCAATTCCAGCCTTGGGAAACTTTGTGGATTTGTGACTTTCTCTGGGAAATCTGTATTTCCTCCGTCTGCTCCGGTTTCCTCCCATAGTCCAACAATTTGGTTAGATGGATTAGCCCCTAGTGTCTCAATATGTGCATGTTTAGGGTGGGGAGTGGCGTAGCCCTGGGTAGTGTGCCCTTTCGGATAGTCGTTACAGAACTAATGGGCCGAATGGCCTCCTTCCACACTGTAGGGATTCTGTGAGCTGTGATTATATTCTGTAATTCTGGGATCTATCATTTCCAACACATTTTATTTAGATGCAAAATCTAACATCTTGTAGTATTCATCTTTGAACAGAAATTTCAGAAAACGAAATTCACATTTTCAACCACGAGGTTTCGGAGCGTAGCTCCTTCGTCAGGTGAGTGAAGAGGTAGGTTACACATACACATCATATATAGACAAAGCCTATGATGCAAGATGATACTTGAATCCAAATCTTTTCGGGTAATTAACTCTTTAGAAGTCCAGACGGTGCGACTGGAGAGAGGGTTCATCACTAGTTGAAGAGGTGTGAATTGTCTCAAGCCAGGACAGTTGGTAGGATTTCGCCAGCTCTGGCCAAATGGGTTAAATGTAGTGAGACATGCATCATACTCGTGCGACTCGGCCAACGTTTTCTACCTCATACGAGGCACAAAAGGATGTCACGAAGCATGGTACATTGGTGACACCATGCAGACGCTGCAACAAGGAATGGACGGGCATCACGTGACAATCACCAGGCAAGAATGCTCCCTTCCAGTCGGGGAACATTTCAGCAGTCAAGAGCATTCAGCCTCTGTTCTTTGGTTAAGCGTTCTCCTCGGCAGCCATCAGGACGCTCGCCAATGCAGAATCGCCAAGCAGATAGGCAAGTTCTGCACGCATGAGTACAGCCTCACCCGGAATCCTGGATTCACGTTTCACTACATTTTACACCCCGCACCCCACCACGACCATCTGATTTATGCCTCAGATGGTCGTGGTGGGGTGGGGTGGGGGGGGGGGGGGGTAAAATGCAGTGAAACATGAATCCAGGATCTAGGGTTGAGGCTGTACTCAGCAACCAAACAAGAGTCCTCCAGCAGCACCTCACAAACCAGGCACTTTTAACACCACGAAAACAGGGTAACATGCATGGTAAATTCTATTGCATGCAATTTCTCCTCTAAGGTGCACTCTATCCAGGTTTGCTGGCACGAACACCGATAAATCCGTTCCTGACTTTATGTTTACTTAAACCAATATAGCCTTTCAAAAATAAGAATCGAAAATGCAAGATAAACTCAGCAGTTCTAGCAGAATCTGTGGAGAGAGAAATAGAGTGAGGTTTCGAGTACGCGTCACCCTCTGAGAAGACCAGCTTTCCAATGACTATTCGAGATCATCAATAAATGTAACTCTCCCATTCCATAAAAATATTTAAAAAGGGAAATAGCATGGATTGATTTTTCACAAATCTCGTTGAATTCACAGAGAGAATGGAATGGATGGATTTCTGATTGTTTTGGTGGGTGGGAAGGAGGCTTGTGTTCAACCTAAATGTTCGTATGGACTAAATGGCAGTTTCTGGGCTGTCGGCTTTATCTAGTTCTGAGTAAATTACTGATCTTCGAGCAGTTTACATCGTCAGTTCGCGCCAATAGATCTGTACAATGTGGTGCAGAATAGGATCATCTGCCCCTGGAGCATCCTAAAGTTCTACTCTAATGTCACCAACAATGATATCTATGCTACAAAAGACAGCGACATACATAAAAGCACAGATTCTGATTCGGCACATTACAGCCTAAACATCACAGCCTAAACATCGGGCTCAACATTGAGTTCAGCAACTTTAGACCATGACCTTTCTCACTCATCTTGATCACTTTTTATTTATGTTTTTTGTTCTCCTTTCGTAATTCACCCCCTCCTCCCCCAAAAGACGGATTGTCGCTTGTTCTTTAGTTTTTCTTCCACTTACCACTGATCTTTCTTCTCAAATTTAACACATTCTGCAATCGTTCCTTCATGCCATTGTCAGCACCTCTTTTAGTCTTTAATGCTACCGTTAACACCCCCGTTATCTTGTGTCCTTGACATCTTTGCCAATCTCTCCTTAGCTCCTGACTCCCTCACCTCCCCACCCCACCTCTCCCACTATAAAACCTATCACATTTCTGCCCCGCTTCTGCTCTGGAGATGTTCCACAGATTCGAATCGTTAAATCTGTTTCTCTTTCCACAGATACTGTCAGACCTGCTGAGTACATGGAGAAATTTCTGTGTATAGTAGCCATTTCTAATCGATTTTGACACATGTAGAATAATATGAAATAGAGATTAGAAGATAAACACTGTTGCAGCCACAGCAGGACCATCTTGGTCACCTGCTGAATACACCATGCGGTATTCGCGTCCATTGACTTCAGCAGTTGTGATCCACCGTGTTGTATAACGGCCAATAATAAGAAATTCGTCTATTTTGTGCTTCCCCCCCTAAATACAATTTCCGTTAATTCAGAATCTGGTGTGTTTTTCCAGCTGGCGTGCATTCCGCACTCGTCAACTATTTAATATACTTCGTGCTGATGATACTGTCATACACAAAGAGCACTGCCCTGGCGCAGCTGCCACCCTTAGGATCGCATATCAACCTGATACCCAATCAAGGAATAGGGCCCAAAGTAGGTCAGAGAAAACGTAATCCCTCAGCTCACCGCCAGTGATGCAAACAATAAAGTGGCGATCGGATTGCTGCTTGTGGTATCTCTCAATGTGATAAGTGGCTCATTTTACCCTATGCTCCCTCCAACCCCCTCCCCCAAAACCATCAGCGATCATCACATCAAAAGCATTCCTTATAAAGCGGACTGGGGCATGATAAGATTGTGCATGCAATATAATTGCAATATAATTGCAAATCAGTTTCTCTCCTTTGGGAACGCAGCAAGACATGCAAAATCTAAACGTGTTTATTTTGATCAATGACTACTTACCCTGCAGACAAAGCATTCTGGGTGCCAGACGTTATTAAGCGCCGAAAGGTAGTTGTCCAAAACGGGGCGATCACAGCTGCCACACTTGGGAGCAAACATGTTGAAGTAGTCTTTGCGGCAATAGGCCTTCCCGTTTTTCTCGTGGTACCCTAAAGAGGAAGGGAGAAAGGCGCGTGACACACGTTCTTAATGGCATAGAGAACTAGGAAGAGAGTGGGCATGATAGCGATCAAGGCTGAAAGTTCCACAATACCAGATCGATGACCAGCTACGAATTCTACCCAGTATTCAGTTCCAATAGCATGAATATAATTCTGTATCAGTTATGTTTTGTAAGGCTGGTCCAATGAGAGCTTACTTCCGTGGCGTGGCTGTGCCAGGTTCAAAGTCAAGCCAGAAACGTAAAGTGCCGCATCCCACATCAACATTTCGGATTAACCGCGGCAAACATCAAGTGAAATGCATACATAATATCGGAGGTATTTAAAATTAATCTAGTTCATATCCAATATATTTTACATTACTCAAAATATTTTGGCCAACTAAGGAAAAGCAATGCTGCCAAATATAAATTTGCAACTTTTGTTTCGTGCCTTGTGGGTCACAAACATATCATTTAGTAGCAGGAGTAGACCATTCGACTCATTCAAAAAGATCATCTCTGATCTGATTGTAACCTCAATACCACATTCCAGCTGACCCAATAACCTTTCACCCCCTTGTTAATCAAGACTCTATCCACCTCTGCCTTAAAAATATGAAAATATTCTGCTTCCACTGACTGTTGAGGAAGAGAGTTCCAGAGTCTCACGAACGTCTGAGAGAAAAATGTTCTCCTCGTCGCTGTGTTAAATGACCGACCCCTTATTTTTAAACAAGGACCCCTAGTTCTATATTCTCTGTCAAGAGAGAACATCCTCTCCACATCCACCAATACCCAAGATATTAAAAGTTTCAGGCATATCTACAGCATATCCAAGTTTGTTTTTCCTCTCCTCTGTACACCTCCAATTCCTCCGCACGAGATTTCTAATCTGTCTGTTATTGGTGTTGCTGCTCAGCGAAATACATATTTCTTATATATGCCATAAGATGGCTTGTGCATCCCTCGACGGCTTCTGTACCCCATCTCGGGTCAGAACTCCACTATAGAGCTTGATAGCCAAGGCTGCTCAGGCAGCCAAACATGTGGATTATCAAACTGTCTGTTTGATAGATGATAGATGGCAGATCCTTCTGTCATGTGCCAATGGCAGGCGGTGAGAACGAGAGAGATGACTGGCCAACCACGTGCTTTAAAGAATCACCTGGTGCTTTAAGAAAATTGCTTCCGCACAGTTCGTGGCTATGAACTACAATAACTCATGCAAAAGTTGCATGTAGCCGCAGCAAGTCAGACTCCACAAGGGGCTACTTGCCTCAATGGGCTGGTGGATCGGATTGGTGCACAACATTTCATTCCCGTGCTGGCTGGGATGCATTTGGAATCGGCGTCCTTGACCCTTCACATTCAATGGCATTATCACCGCGGAATCACCAACGATCAACACCTCAGGGTCAACGATTGACCGCAAACCCAACTGGATAATCCATACACATAGAATGGCTACAACGGCAAGTCAGAGGCTGGGAATCTTGCAAAGAATAACTCTCCTCCTGACGCTGCACTGGTGACGATGACTAAGGCCAGGGCTGGGTCCTGTCTGGTAGGCTGGGATCTGCGAGGATGTTCATGGCGGGTAGGCGGGGCATGGGCGTGAATGACATCCGCTCACTGTGGAACGTGCATAGGTTGACGGGACAGATGAAGGAAGCAGGAGTTTTCTCGCATTTAAAGGGCCTGAAAGAAGACGTGGTGCTGTTACAGGAGACCCATCTGAGGATAAAGGATCAGATAAGGCTAAGGAAGGGCTGGGTGAGCCAGATTTTCGATTGAGGCTTCGACAGTAGGGCCCGTGGGCGATGATACTGATGGGTAAACGGGTGAGGTTCCAGATGGAGAAGGTGGTGGCTGACCCGGGGAGCAGATACATGATAGTGACTGGTGCATTGGGCGGGTTGGTCAGTCGTGTTGGTTAAGCGTATATTTCCCAAACTGGAATGACACTGGCTGGGTTAGGAAGATGTTAACGGCCAGACCGGACCTGGATACTCAGACGTTGATATTGGGTGGGGAGGGGATGGATTGGAATATGAAGTTGGGCCCAAAGGTGGACAGCACCTAGCCGCGATCGTTGGTCCCTTCAATGGATGGCGGGGGGCGGGTGGTCAAGCTGTCAGCTGGGTACCTAAAGGAGATGGGAGCGTTGGATCCCTATAGGATTCTGTATCCTCAGGGTAGGGAGTACTCCTTCCTGTCACTGGTGCATAAGATGTACGCGAGGATGAACACTTTTGTGGTAGTGAAGGTGCTGCTAGTTGGGGTGAAGATGCAAGAGTATTCGGCGACCGTGATATCGGGCCATGCTACAGACTACGTGGATGTGGGCTTGGAGAAGGCTCCGGCCCCGAGGTTGGCGTGGAGACCAGAAGTGGGCTTGATGAAATTTGTGGTCAAAATGAGGATGGTGATTGTGGAGTATGTGGACTTTAACCAAAATGGGGAGCTCTCGTCGGCGGTGGTTTGGGAGGTATTGAAAGCGGTAGTAAGGGGTGAGATCATCTCATTCAAGGTGAAGGTGGGTAGGGAGGCGCTGGAGGAGCGGTAGCGCAAGTAGAGGAGATTTTGGAGGTTGATGGAAGATATGCGGAGGATCCAGATTCGGTGCTATTGGGGAAAAGGAAGGCGTTGCAGGCGAGGTTTGTTCTCCTGTCCAAGGGGAGGTTGGTTATGCAGTTGTGGCGAGCACGGAGAGTTGTGTATGAGTCTGGTGAAAAGGCCAGTCGATTGCTGGAGGGCCAGGTCGGTCGGCAGGCAGCAGCGAAGGAGATGGTGCGAATTAAGGATGGAATGTGGGGGTTGGTAGTGAAGTAGGTTTGATGAATAAGGTGTTTAAGGACTTTTATAGGGGCTTGTATGCGTAGGAACAACTGGAGGAGGAGTCAGTGATGAGGGAGTTTCTAGAGCGACAGAGATGGCGAGAGGCGGAGAGGGCCGGGTTGCAGGAACGATTGGGGGTGGAGGAAGTGCAGGCAACGATAGGGAAGACGCAATCGGGCAAGTTACCGGGGCCGGATGGTTTCCAGGAGGGGTTTTATCAGATGTTTAAGGATACTTTGGTGCGATTGATGGTGGAAATGTTTAAGGATGCGATGGGAAAAGGGGGGTTGCTGGAGACAAGGAGGCAGGCATCCATTTCATTATTCCTTCAAAAGGAGAAGGATCCGATAGTGTGTGCGTCATATGTACTAATTTCTCGACTGAAATTGGATGCCAAGACACTGGTGAAGGTGTTGGCGGTGAGGCTGGAGGGGTGTATTCCGAAGGTGGTGGGATGCGCAAAGGATTTCTGGTGCCTCCCCCAGGTGCGTGGGCGGAAATGGAAGGGTTGTCATTTCGGGTTGTGGCAGCTCACTTTAGGTATTTGAAGGTGTAGGTAGCAAGGGACTGGGCACGACTCCTTAAGCTAAACTTCACGAGCGCGGTTGAAAGGTTGGACAACTATTTGGCATCGTTTTTCAGCACCATTCCCGAGGTTGTGCATGTGGAACTGGAGCCGGGACCCCTGAAGACCATTTTCGGGTGTTAGACCTGTCGGAGCTACAGACGGGAGCGGGAGCAGACATATTAGCCTTCGCTTCATTGATTGCTCGCAGAATTTGGGGAGATGTGGCAGTCTTCCTTTGTCCTTGGTCGACCCGGTGCAGGCAGTAAAAATGAATCTTTTTCCACAGTTACTGTATTTTTTTCCAGTTTCTGCTGGTATTCTTGCCAAAGTCACTCTTTCGAGGGATGGACAGGTTCGTCTCTTGTGGGCAGGGAAGGTAGAGAGGATAAGGAACGTCGTGTTCTAAAGAGGGTGGCAGTCTTGGGGCTTGGTCCTTCGAAACCTGTTGCACTATTACTATTACACTCACTATTCCCTAATTTCAGTGCATACCCGAAACACCCCAAATTTCCTTTGCAAACACGTTATATCCCTCCCCGATTATCCAGGGGCCGAAATGTACAGGACCAAATCATCTGCGTACAGAGACACGCTATGCACCAACCCCCTCACTATCCTCCTCTATTTGGCCGAACCCATCAGCACAATGGCCAAGGGTTCAATTGCCAATGCAAAGGGAAGGGGGGAGATGGGGCATCCCTGCCTCCTTCCCGGAATAGTGGGAAGTAACCAGAATTTATGTCATTCCTCTGCACTCATGCTATCAGCTCCTTGTACAACAATTCCCTTGGGCACCGAATGTGGGGTAAGGAGACGGAGACTCTTTGGGTGCATATGGAGGCTGATCATTTTCGGGCGCTAGTGACGGCACCTCTGCGATTCACCCTGGGGATGTATTTGGATAATCCTGTAGTGGTGGTCACGCTGAAGATTTTGGGGCAATTCTGGCAGCATTTCAAGTTGCGGGATAGTTCGAGGTGATGTCGATAAGATGGAATCATGTGCTCGAGCCTGCGACGATGGATCCGGGGATTGGGAAGAAAGCGGTAAAAGAGATGGAGGAATTGTTTCTGGAGGGGTGATTTGCAAGTTTGCAGGAGCTGGGGTGGACTATGGGCTCCAGCGTAAGGTGGGATTCAGGTATATGCAGGTGCAGAATTTTGCAAGAATGGTTCTCCTGAGCTTCCCGGTGGTACCGTCCTCCTCGTTGTTGGAGGAGGCGCTGTCAGTGAGATTGGAGAGTGGGGTTATTTCAGCGAAATACAGCAGGATTATGGAGGGTAAAGGGTCCACGGAAGGGTTTAAGGCCAAGTGGGAGGATGAATTGGAGATGGGGCTGGAGGAATGATTATCGTGTGAAGTGCTTGACCTCGTGTGCGAGGCTGGGGTAGATTCTGTTAAAAATGGTACAAAAGACGCACTTAACGAAGGCAAGAAGTAGCCGGTTATTTGAGGGGAAGGGGTGCATCGTTAAGAGCGCTGAGGGAAGGGACCCGCCAGTCATGTCCATATGTTCTGGTCCTGCCCGCGGTTGGAGAAATATTTGGGGTCGTTTTTCAGCACCATTCCTGAGGTTGTGCACGTGGAACTTGAGCCGGGACCCCTGAAGGCCATTTTCTTGGTGTCAGACCTGTCGGAGCTACAGACGGGAGCGGGAGCAGACATATTAGCCTTCGCTTCATTGATTGCTCGCAGGCAGATTCTGCTGGAGTGGAGATCAACTTCTCCACCCCTGTCCCTCGGCCTGGCTGGGGGATCTGCTGGAGTTCCTGTATTTTGGGAAAGGTGTAATTTGCTCTGAGAGGGGCGGGTGAGGGGTTCCACCAGAGATGTGGATGTTTTTGTTTTACATTTTGGTGACCATATTTCTGTCAAGGAGAAATTGTGGTGTGGGGGGGGGGGGGGGGGGGCTTGAGGGGGGCGGTTTAGCGGGGGAGCCTTGTAGTAAAAAGGTCGATATGTTTAAAATTTGAATAAAAGTATTTCGAAAAAAAGCAAATAATGTGTTATAATTGTCCAAGTGTACATGTCTAGGCTGTGTGAAAGGTTGGAGTTGAATCCACATTTGAACGGAACACGCCCAACGGTTTGGAGGTAACCCCTGAGGTAGCTCAGAAAAACCTACCCTCGTTTCCAAACACGTCACCGCATTGCACACAGAAGAAATGTTCCGGATGCCAGGTTTTATCCAGGGCTGTGAGCACTTTCTGCAAACACACAAAATGAAGCCAGGTGAACGAAAACAGTATTTGATCATTTGACGTATGAAGAAAGTTCAAAGAGTCATACTGCACAGAAAAGTGCATTTGGCCCATCGCTCCTGTGCCGTTAAAAAACAACCACCTAACCATTCTAATCCCATTTCACGGCACTTGGCCCATAGCCGTGTATGATCTGAGATCGCAAGTGCACATCTAAATACTTTGTAAATGTTTCGAGGGTCTCTGCTTCAACCACCATTACAGACAGCGAATTCCAAATTCCCACCACCACCCCGACAAAAGGTTTTTCCTCACATCCTTTTTGAACCTCCTGCCCCTTACATTAAATCTTTGACAGCACCCCCCCCCCCGCACCCCCGCCCCCCGCTCATTGACTCCTCTACCATCCTCTCTACTCTATCTCTGCCCCTCACAACTGTATGCATCTCAATCATGTCACCCTCAGTCTCCTCTCTTCCAAAGAAAACAATCTAAATCTATCCAATCTGTCTTCATGACTAACACTCTCCAGACCAGGCAATATGCTGATAAATCGCTGTACTCTCTCCAGCGCGATCACATCCATCCCTATAATGTGGATTACAGAACTGAACACAATACTCTAGATGTGGCTTATCCAATGTTTTATAGAGTTCCAACATGACCTCCATGCTCTTAAACTCTGTGCCTCGGCGAACAAAGGCAACCATACCATATGCCTTCTTTACCATTGTATCCACCTGCTCTGTTATCTTAACGGACCGGTGTTCATGCACACCAAGGTCCCTCTTATCCTTCGTGCTTCCCAGGGCCCTGACGTTTATAATGTATTCCCTTGCCTTGTTTGTCCTGCCCAAGAGCATTGCCATACACTTGTCCGGATTGAATTCCATTTGCACTGATCAACCCATCTGACCATCCCGTCTCTCTCCTCCTGTAATCTAAAGCTATCCTCCTTATTATTTATCCCACCAATTTTCTTATCATCGCAAACGTATCGATCAACCCTCCTGCATTCATATCTAAATCATTTATACAAACCACAAAGAGCAAGGGCCCAAACATTGATCCCCACGGGACCCCAGTCGACACAGGCTTCCAGTCAGAAAAACAAACCTTAACCATCAGCCTCTGCTTCCTGCCACTCGGCTAATTTTGGATTCAAAATGCCAAATTTCCTTGCATACCTTGGGCTCTTGCCTTCGCCATCAACGTTTGCAGATGATACCAAATTAGGTGGGAGGGTGAATTGTGGCGAGGATGCAGAGATCCTACAGCAAGATCTAGACAGATTGGGCGAATGGGCAAACCAATGGCAAATGCAGTATAATTTGGATAAGTGGGAGGTTATTCATTTTGTAAGCAAAAACAGAAAGGCAGATTACTACCTGAATGGATGTAAATTGGGAGAGGGGAGTGTGCAGCGGGACCTGGGTGTCCTTGTGCACCATTCGCTGAAGGTAAGCATGCAGGTGCAGCAGGCGGTAAAGAAGGCTAATGGTACGTTGGCCTCCTTTGCAAGAGGTTTAAAGTACAGAAGCCGGGATGCGTTGCTGCAATTGTACAGGGCCTTGGTGAGGCCACTCTTGGAGTATTGTGTGCAGTTTTTGTCTCCTTCGCTGAGGAAGGATGTTCTTGCTCTCGAGGGAGTGCAGCGAAGGTTACCAGACAGATTCGAGGGATGGCGGGACTGTCATATGAGGTGAGATTGATTAGGTTGGGATTGTTCTCGCTGGAGTCCAGAAGAATGAGGGGGGATCTCATAGAGACTTATAAAATTCTAACAGGACTACACAGGGTAGATGCAGGGAAGATGTTACCAATGATGAGCGTGCCAGAACCAGGGATCACAGCCTGAAGAATCAGGCTAAACTATTTCGGACAGAGATAAGGAGACATTTCGTCACACAGAGTGGTGAGCCTGTGGAATTCATTACCACAGGAAGTAGTTGATGTTAAAACGTTGAATATATCCATGAGGCGGCTGGATATAGCATTTGGGGGAAATGGGATCAAAGGCTATGGGGAGAAAGCAGGAGTAGGCTATTGCGTTGGATGATCAGCCATGATCGTGATGAATGGCGGAGCAGGCTGGAAGGGCCAAAAGGCCTCCTCCTGCTCCTATCTTCTATGTGTCTATGTATAGGAGAGATTCAGGCCTCTATTCTCTAGAGTTCAGAGGAATGAGGGGAGATCTAATTGAGGTATACAAGATGCTAAAAGGTATGGATAAAGTAGACGTGAGCTAGTGGTTCCTCTTGTGGGGAATTCTTAAACGAAAGGTCATAATCTTAGAGGAAGACGTCGCAAATTTAAACAGATTTGAGGAGAAATTACTTCTCGCAATGGATTATGAATCTGTGGAATTCGCTACCCCAGATTACGGTGGACGCAGTGGCAGTGAGAAAATCTAAGGAGGAGTTAGACATAATTTTAATTCTATTAATTTTAATTAAACTTTTAACCCAGAAAGGTTATGGAGAACAGGCAGGACGTTGGAGTTGAGGCCAACATGGGACAGCCATGATCGCATTGATGGTGTTAGTCTGGGGAGACTCAATTGGCTGTTCCCGCTCCCAGGCCGTGCGTTCCAGGGAGGAATTGCTCTGGCTAATTTCGCAATCCAGCTCTTGGGTTGGAACGTTATAGGTAGCAGCTAAGGAACATATCAGCCATGAGAGAATGGCGGAGCAGACTCGATGGGGTAAATGGCCTAACTCTGCTCCCATACCTTCTGAACTTGTAGATGGTACACATGGCTGCAACTGTTTTGTCGGTGGTGGACAGTGTGAATGTTTGTGGAAGCGGTAGTAATCAAGCGGGCTGCTTTGTCCTGGATGGTGTCCAACTTCTTGAGTGTTGTTGGAGCTGCACTCATCCACGCAAGTGGAGAGTATTCCATTACACTCATGACTTATGCCTTGTGGATCGTGGACAAGCCTTGGGAGGGAGGGGGGTCTGGAAGTGAGTCACTCACCATAGGATTGCTAGCCTTTGAATTGCTCTGGTCGCCATGGTATTAAAATGGCTAGTGTAGTTCAGTTTCTGATCAATGGTAAGCCCCAGGATTTGTTTGTGGGGGGTTCAGTGGTGGTAATGCCAATGAATGTCAAGGGCGATGGTTAGATCCTCTCTTGTAGGAGATGGTCATTACGTTGTACTTGTGTGGCGCAAATGTAACATGCTACTTGCCAGCCCAAGCCTTAATATTGTCCAGGCCTTGCGGCATTTGGACATGGATTGTTTCATTATCTGAGGAGTCGGAAATAGTGGTAAAGATTTTGCAGTCGTCCGCAGACATCCACACGTCTGACCTTCGGATGGGAGGGAGGTCTTTGATGAAGCAGCTGAAGGTGGTTGGGCCCAGAACACTAATCTGAGGAACTCGTGCAGTGATGTCCTGCAGCTGCGATAATTGACGTCCAACCACCACAACACCTTCCTTTTGCCAGGTATGTCTCTGTCCAGCGTAGACTTTTACCCCTGATTCCCATTGACTCCAGTTTAGCGGTATGAGGCAGCAGTGTTAACCACTGTAGCACTATAATGCCACGTGCCATGGAAGGATTTTTCAGGTTGATAAGAGGCCTATTTGGCCGTATTATGAACGCTCCCTCCATGGCCACCACGTTCCTGGGGCGTGACGCAAACCCGGTGCTTCTGTCGCAGAGGCAGGAGCGCTGGCCACTGCAACACACGACCTCCTTTGGTGGAAGGGTTAATGAGGTAGAATCGTTGTCAATGACAGAAAGTGGCCACTGGTGCATTGGCCACCCTATTGATATTCAGTGGTATCAACTTGAATTTATCTCTTGTGCGTGGAGTGACATAATTTCGCGCAAACCCACAACACCCCACTCAACCTCCTCCACAGCGCCTCTCTTTTCCTCTGTATGTTGCGTGGTTCCAAGTAAACATTGTTTCAATCAATCATGGAGCTATTAATAGGTTGGGACGGATTCTCCAGCTATTCGCTGCTGGAAGGAATCCCAGGTGCCACCAGCAATGTACCCGTTTCTGCGGGTTTCCCGGCGGCACTGTCACTCCTAACGGATGCAAAGTCCCGCCCGTGCTGTAGACTGTACCAGCCTTAACAATAAAAAAGCCTGTGATCATTAATATGCAATTAGATAGCAATTCCAGTTATTCTTCAAGGGCTTACATCACGAATAGGACCTCTGCAGTAGGCGCAGCGTGGCGAAAAGAGATTGTGGTAATCCTCGTGGCAATATGCTCGGCCATCACGCTCGCAAAACCCTTTGGATCCGATTTCTTCTTTGCAGTGAGCACAGATGAAGTGTTCCGGATGCCAGGTCAAACCCATCGCCGTGACAATCTGTAAATCCCAATATAGCCAACACTGTTACTTCGAATCACCTGAAGAGGCGTGGACCTTTGTACAAACCGAAAAGTTGGACTCTAACTGAGGGTTTGTGAGGGTGGGGGGATATTTTGGGGTTTGATGTGTGATGGTTGTTGTATATAGGGGGTCAATCACACGCAGGAAATGTTACATGGGCTGGGGGAGAGAGACAAGGCCGCGACAGGAGCTGTGCCAGAGGGGGCGGAGCAGGCTTTGGAAAGGCGGGAAGGGGAAAAAAGGAATGCATATGGATTGGGAGACTCACACGCAGGGAGGTCAATGGGACGGCGGGGGAAGCCGGGGTCAGCAGGCGTCAGCTGACTTACGGGAGTGTCATGGGGGGAGCAAAAAAGCTAGACAGGGGTGTAGCGGGGGGGGGGGGAGGGGGGGAAAGGGTTGCTGCTGCACTGGCTGAAAGGGAAGGGGACACAGAAGAGGTGGTCGGGACGGGGGTCCCCCCTCTGGGGGACTGGAGGGTGAGGGAGGCGCTGACACGGGACTGGCCCAGAAAAGGAGATGGCTAGTCGGCGGGGTGTGGGGGGGGGGGGGGGGGGCGGGGGTGAGAGCCCCTCCAATCCAGCTGACAACGTGGAATGTGAGGGGCATGAATGGGTCGGTGAAGATGGCTCGAGTGTTCGCGCACTTAAAGGGACTGAAGGCGGACGTGGCCATTCTCCAAGAGACACACCTGAAGGTGGCGGACCAGGTCAGGCTAAGAAAGGGATGGGTAGGACAGGTATTCCACTCGGGACTGGACGCGAAGAATAGAGGGGTGGCAATATTGGTAGGAAAGCGGGTGTCATTTGAGGCCAAGACTATTGTAGCGGACAATGGAGGGCGATATGTAATGGTGAGCAGTAGGCTGCAAGGGACGTGGGTGGTGTTGGTAAACGTATACGCACTGAACTGGGATGATGCAGGATTCATGAGGCGCATGTTGGGGCGCATTCCGGACCTGGAGATAGGAGGCCTGATAATGGAAGGGGACTTCAATACAGTGTTGGATCCAGCACTGGACCGCTCCAAATCAAGGACTGGAAAGAGGCCGGCGGCGGCCAAGGTACTTAGGGGGTTTATGGATCAAATGGGGGGAGTGGACCCATGGCGGTTTGCAAGGCCGCAGGCCAGGGAATTTTCTTTCTTCTCCCATGTACACAGAGCCTACTCCCAGATAGATTTCTTTGTTCTGGGTAGGGCACTCATCCCGAGGGTGGAGGGGACGGAGTATTAGGCTATAGCCGTTTCGGACCATGCCCCGCACTGGGTGGAACTGGAGCTGGGAGAGGAGAGGGACCAACGCCCGTTGTGGCGGCTGGATGTGGGACTGCTGGCGGTCGAGGTGGTGTGCGGGAAGGTGAGGGGGTGTATCGAAAGGTACTTGGAGGCCAACGACAACGGGGAGGTGCGGGTAGGGGTGGTACGGGAGGCGTTGAAGGCGGTGATCAGGGGAGAGCTCATTTCCATTAGGGTTCATAGGGAGAAGACAGAGGGTATGGAAAGGGAGAGGTTAGTGGGGCAGATTTTGAGAGTGGACAGGAGATACGCAGAGGCGCCGGAGGAAAGATTACTTGGAGAAAGACGACGGCTCCACACGGAGTTTGACCTGTTGACCACAGGGAAGGCGGAGGCACAGTGGAGGAAAGCACAGGGGGCGACCTATGAGTATGGGGAAAAGGCTAGTCGGATGCTGGCACACCAGCTCCGTAAGAGGATGGCAGCGAGGGAAATAGGGGGAGTCAAAGATGAAAGGGGAGCCACGGTTTGGAGTGCGACGAAAATAAACGAGGTATTCAAGGCCTTTTATGAAGAGCTGTACAGATCCCAGCCCCCAGCGGGGGAAGAGGGGATGAGACGATTCCTAGATCAGCTGAGATTCCCGAGGGTAGAGGAGCAAGAGGTGGCTGGTTTGGGGGCACCAATTGGGTTGGAGGAGCTGAGCAAGGATTTGGGGAGCATGCAGGCGGGGAAGGCACCGGGACCGGACGGATTCCCGGTGGAGTCCTACAGGAAGTACGTAGACCTGTTGGCCCCGCTACTGGTGAGGACCTTTAATGAGGCAAGAGAGGAGGGCACCCTGCCCCCGACAATGTCGGAAGCGACAATTTCTTTGATCCTAAAGCGGGACAAGGACCCACTGCAATGTGGATCGTACAGGCCGATCTCGCTCCTCAATGTAGATGCAAAGTTGCTGGCAAAAGTGCTGGCCACGAGGATCGAGGACTGTGTCCCGGGGGTAATCCACGAGGACCAGATGGGATTTGCAAAGGGCAGGCAACTAAACACCAATGTGCGGCGGCTCTTAAACGTGATAATGATTCCATCGGAGGAGGGAGAGGCGGAGGTAGTGGCAGCTATGGACGCGGAGAAGGCCTTTGACCGAGTAGAGTGGGAGTACCTCTGGGAGGTGCTGTGTAGGTTTGGGTTCGGGGTAGGGTTTATCAATTGGGTTAAGCTCCTTTACAGAGCCCCGATGGCGAGTGTAGTGCTGAACCAGCGGAGGTCGGAGTACTTTCGACTGTACCGAGGGATGAGGCAGGGGTGCATTGGCGATCGAACCATTGGCCATGTCATTGAGGGAGTCTAGTAAATGGAGGGGGGTGGTCCGAGGGGGAGAAGAGCATCAGGTGTCGCTATATGCGGATGACCTGTTGCTGTACGTGGCGGATCCAATGGAGGGGATGGTGGAGGTCATGCAGACTCTAAGGGAGTTTGGGGAGTTTTCGGGCTATAGCTCAATGTAGGGAAGAGTGAGCTCTTTGTATTACAGGCGGGGGACCAAGAAAGAGGGATAGGGGACCTACCGCTGAGGAGGGTGGAGGGGAGCTTTCGGGATCTGGGGATCCAGATAGCCAGGAGTTGGGGGACCCTACATAAACTGAATCTGACGAGGTTGGTGGAGCAAATAGAGGAGGATTTCAAAAGATGGGACATGTTACCGCTCTCGCTGGCGGGTAGAGTGCAGTCGGTCAAAATGTTGGTCCTTCCGAGGTTTCTGTTTGTGTTTCAGTGCCTTCCCATCGTGATCACTAAGGCCTTTTTTAAGAGAGTAGGCAGGAGTATTATGGGGTTTGTGTGGGCGAATAAGACCCCGAGAGTAAGGAGAGGGTTCCTGGAAAGCAGTAGGGACCGAGGAGGGTTGGCGCTGCCAAACCTGGGGAGCTACTACTGGGCAGCAAATGTGGCGATGATCCGCAAGTGGGTAATGGAGGGAGAGGGGGTGGCATGGAAGAGGATGGAGATGGCGTCCTGTAAAGGAACGAGCCTGGGGGCGTTGGTGATGGCACCGCTGCCGCTCTCGCCGACAAAGTATACCACGAGCCTGGTGGTGGCGGCAACGCTAAGGTTCTGGGGCCAGTGGAGGCGGCCCCGGGGTGCAATGGGAGCATCGGTGTGGTCCCTGATCAGGGGTAACCACCTGTTTGTCCCGGGGAAGATGGACGGGGGGTTCCAGAGCTGGCATCGGGCGGGGATTGGAAGAATGGGGGACCTGTTCATCGACGGGACGTTTGCGAGCCTAGGGGCACTGGAGGAGAAGTTCGAGTTACCCCCGGGAAATGCCTTTAGATATATGCAGGTGAGGGCTTTTGTGAGGCGACAGATGAGGGAATTCCCATTGCTCCCGTACAAGAAGTTCAAGATAGGGTGATCTCGGGTGTATGGGTCGGGGAGGGCAAGGTGTCGGAAATACACCAGGAGTTGAAAGAAGAGGGGGAAGCGCTGGTAGAAGAGCTGAAGGGTAAATGGGAGGAGGAGCTGGGGGAGGAGATCGAGGAAGGTCTGTGAGCTGATGCCCTAGGTAGGCTTAATTCCTCCTCCTCGTGTGCCAGGCTCAGCCTGATACAATTTAAGGTGGCCCACAGAGCGCACTTGACGGGGGCGAGGTTGAGTAGGTTCTTTGGGGTAGAGGACAGATGTGGAAGGTGCTCAGGGAGCCCGGCGAACCATGTCCATATGTTTTGGTCATGCCCGGCACTGGAGGGGTTCTGGAGAGGAGTGGCGGGAGCAATATCTCAGGTGGTGAAAGTCCGGGTCAAGCCAAGCTGGGGGCTAGCAATATTTGGAGTAGTGGACGAACCGGGAGTGCAGGAGGTGAAAGAGGCCGGCATTCTGGCCTTTGCGTCCCTAGTAGCCTGGCGAAGGATCTTGCTAATGTGAAAGGAGGCGAAGCCCCCCAGCCTGGAGGCCTGGATAAATGATATGGCTGGGTTCATAAAGTTGGAGAGGATTAAGTTTGCCTTGAGAAGGTCTGCGCAGGGGTTCTACAGGTGGTGGCAACCGTTCCTAGACTATTTTGCAGAGCGTTAGAGGAAGGTTGGTCAGCAGCAGCAGCAACCTGGGGGGGGGGGGGGCGGGGGCGGGTGGAGGGGACGTCCTGGGGGGGGGGGGGGGGCGGACTGCCTGGGAGGGTGGATGAGCAAGAGATAACATGAAGGGTTGGGGAAACTGGCACGTACGGGTGAGGGCCAGTGTACAAAGCTGTGTAAATATATCATTTTGCCATGCATATATCTTGCTCTGCGCGATTTCTCGTTTTTTTTTGTTATGGGGGGGGGGGGGGTTATTGTTTGTAAGGGAGAAAAATTGTGTTAAAAAACTTTAATAAATATATATATTTTTTAAAAAGTAAATCCCAACATATATTAAATCAGCAGACAATACATACATACAAACATATCAATCATGAACAGGAATAGGCCACTCGCCCCCCCCCCCGCCCTCCCTCTACCCCCTCCCCCCCCACCCCACCCCGTCGAGCATGCTCCCCATTCACTAGACCACGACTGATCTGATCTCGACCTCGAATCCACGTTCCCACTGACCCCGGTTAACATCCCCCCCCCCCCCCACCTCCTTAATAATCTAAAATCTATTGAACAATGCCTCAATAATATTCAAACACTCTGCTTCCGCTGCCTTTTGACGAAGAGAGTTCCAGAGACGCACGACCCTCTGAAGAAAAATATTTCTCCTCAACCCTGTCTGAAGTGGTCAACCCCTTATTTTTAAACAGTGACCCCGGACTTCTGGATTCTCCCACAAGAGGAAGCATCTTTTCCACACCCCACACCCCCTACCAATAACCCTCCGAATGTTAAATATTTTAAATCAATCGCCTCTTAAACTTCTAAACTCCAGCGGATACAAACCTAACACCTCCACATTTTGATCATAAGACAACCCTCCCATACCTGGTATCAGTCTAGTCAACCGTGTCTGTTAGCCAGCGCCCATCCACTACACACGTATTTGGAAAGGTTTCCTAAGATATCATCTCGATTGTATACCTGATTTAATTTCCATTTAAATGAAGTTGAGGGACTGATTTAGCACAGTGGGCTAAACAGCTGGCGTGTCATGCTTGAAATGCAGAACAATGCCAGCAGCGCGGGTTCAATTCCCGTACCGGCCTCCCCTAACAGGCGCAGGAATTTTCAATGTAACTTCATTGAAGTCTACTTGTGACAATAAGTGATGATTATTATTATTATTATTATTAAGTTAACGGAAATATCATCCGTTCTGTATTGTGACCCTCAACTTCCTCAGAGATGGGTGATTTGTAAGAGGCTATCAGAACAATCTCTAGTCCAGAAGGGCATTCCCAGGTTCAAATATTGGGATGCAATTATCTTGAAATTAGTGACTCAAGATGGATTTGTTAGAGGTCCTGACTAATAATAGAATGCCTTAGAAGTGCTGATTCAAATAACTTTGAACTGATCTACTTAAACAAATGGAGTGTTCACAGCATAAATAAATGTTCTTAGAAATGTAAAACAGGTTCTGACTTAATATTGCCTATTTTAAACCATCAGTGACGAGCAGGATTGTTATCAGCTGCTTTGCATTGTTAATATCAGCCATATCACTCTCTCGCTATCATTTATCTTCCACCACCATTGCAATTAACCATTATCGCAATCAACCATTTCATCCTGTGGCTATCAACCATGTTTCTCAACTACACAAAGTCTAAATATACCCACCCTCGACTATTTCAATGCTGCTCTCAGGCTAACAAATTGAATCCTCCATAAGATTCAATTCATCCATAACTCTGCAAGGTTGAGGTGATCAAGTATCTGCTGCCCGTGCTTCAATCAGACCCAGTCTTCTTCACTCGCCATTCCTGTGCCAATTGTTCGACACTGGCTAAGTAACGGCTAAGTATCATCTGATTAAAAAATACACATGCTTGTTCCCAAACCCTCCCTTCCCAGAAAGAAATAAAAACAGTAAAACGGCAAAATAAGAATACCAGTCCAAACTTTAGAATTAAACACGAGTAAAAACCAAATTTCCATTTGGTTTTGCTTCTGAAGCATCTTGGAAGAATGTTCTGAGATTAGGAGATGATATAAAATAAACTATTGGTCTGAACTTTCATTCTGGGATGCGTTCAACGTCTTCCAGAAATATTTGCTCTCCCAACACTGGCCTTCCATCCAACTGTGGCGACTCCACCTTTAGTGATCCATCTCTCGTGCTTTACAATCCTAGGAATTGCTGTTATCTTGCCTTCAAACGATTCACCCACCCACCCCAGCTGTTAATTCCCCTTTCTCATAAATCTTGCTCTGATGTAGTAGATTCATAGAGTTTTATAGCAGAGAAAGAAGCCCTTCGGTCTATCGTGTCTCTGCCAGTCCTGAAACACCTTATCTATTCTAATCCAATTTTTCAGCACTTGGTCCGTAGCCTGGTGGGCTGTGGCGTTTCAAGTGCTCCTCTATGTGTTTCTTAAATGTTGTGATGGTTCCTGCCTCCACCACCCTTTCAGACATTGAGTTCTACATTCCCATCACCCTCTAGGTGAAAAAGGTTTTCCTCAAATCCCCTCCAAATCTCTCGCCCTCGCCTTAAATCTGTGCCCCCTCATTATTGACCCATTAACAAAGAGGAAAGGGTTATTCCCATCTACGCTATCTTTCCCTAATAATGTCGTAGACTTCAATGAGGTCCCCGTCAGCCTTCTGTGCTCTAAGGAAATCAACCCCAGTGTAACCACCTTCTCTTTATGGCTGAAACACTCCAAATCAGGAAACAGCCTGGTAAAACCCCTCTGCACCCTTTCGAGTGCAATCACATTCTTCCTATAGTGAACTAGCTGTGGCCTCAACAGATTTTACATAGCCCCATCATAATCTCAATTCTCTTATATTGTATGCCTTGGCAATTAAGGCAAGTAACTCATATGCCTTCGTAACCACCTTATCTACCTGTCATGCTGTCTTCAATGATCTGTGTACATTGCACACCAAGATCCGCCTGATCTCCTGTACTTCCTAGCGCCGTACCATTCATTGTCTATTCCCTTGCCTTGTTAGTCCTCCCAATATGTATCACCTCACGCTATTCAGAGTAAAATTCCATTTTCCACTGTTCTGTCCGTTGGACAATTTCCATTTGGTTTTGCTTCTGAAGCATCTTGGAAGAATGTTCTGAGATTAGGAGGTGATATTTTTCAGTGTTCTAACATCGCATTTTGCAATTCTCTAGGCTATGCTGTCATCTTATTATTTACAAATAGGAACGTTCCCCAGAAGATGAACAGTTAAATGTCATTTTCTGTAAGAACCGACGTTAAAATGATTGCAAAATCTTAAGACTCCTCACATTCCGAAACCACTGTTCTCAGTAGGAGGACTTACTGTCCCAACGATGCATTTATTGCAGGAACTGCAGACTCCCTTAGCATCGGTGCTGACTCCAAGTCGCTGTAGGTCAGACTCCAAGGTCCCCAGCATGCCATCCAGCGAGCTCTCTGTTCCCTTTGATGCTTTTTCTGGGACCGGATCGAGCGAGGTCTTTGTAGATTCAGTGGGGCTGAGGAGCTGCAGGATAAAAGAGTGATGCTGAAGTATTTGTGCGTCCCAAAGTACTAGATACATGTGAACATCTCGATTCAACCAGGACGATGTAATATTTATCGTGAGTGCAGGACTTGATTTACAAACATCTGGGAATTCATGAAATGCTGGAATTAAAGGTAGTGTCAGCTGTATAATCGCCCCGAGCAGTGATACAAAGAAAGCATTTGAAAGGTTCAATAAACTAGAAATTAAAGGTCTATCGCTGCATATAATGGACGATAAACCTGATAGGCCTATTTTACGACACCTTCTTTATGGGCATAGAACAAAGAACAAATAAAAATTACAGCACAGGAACAGGCCCTTGGGCCCTCCAAGCCTGCGCCCATCCAGATCCTCTATCTAAAACTGTCGCCTATTTTCTAAGGATCTGTATCCCTCTGCTCCCTGCCCATTCATGTATCTGTCTAGATACATCTTAAATGACGCTATCGTGCCCGCCTCTACCACCTCCGCCGGCAATGCATTCCAGGCACCCACCACCCTCTGCGTAAAGAACTTTCCACGCATATCTCCCTTAAACTTTTCCCATCTCACCTTGAACTCGTGACCCCTAGTAATTGAGTCCCCCACTCTGGGAAAAAGCTTCTTACCATCCACCCTGTCTATACCTCTCATGATTTTGGAGACCTCAATGAGGTCCCCCCTTAACCTCCGTCTTTCTAATGAAAATAATCCTAATTTACTCAACCTCTCTTCATAGCTTGCACCCGTCTTACCAGGCAACATCCTGGTGAACCTCCTCTGCACCTTCTCCAAAGCATCCACATCCTTTTGGTAATGTGGCGACCAGAATAGTACGCAGTATTCCAAATGTGGCCGAACCAAAGTCTTATACAACTGTAACATGACTTGCCAACTCTTGTACTCAATACCCCTTCCAATGAAGGAAAGCATGCCGTATACCTTCTTGACCACTCTATCGACCTGCACAGCCACCTTCAGGGTACAATGGACCTGAACACCCAGATCTCTCTTTCCATCAATTTTCCCCAGGGCTTTTTCATTTACCGTATAGTTCGCTCTTTAATTGGATCTTCCAAAATGCATCACCTCGTATTTGCCCGGATTGAACTCCATCTGCCATTTATCCGCCCAACTCTTCAATCTATCTATATTCTGCTGTATTCTCTGACAGTCCCCTTCGCTATCTGCTACTACACCAACCTTCGTGTAATCTGCAAACTTGCTAATCAGATCACCTATACCTTCCTCCAGACCATTTATGTATATCACAAACAACAGTGGTCCCAGCACGGATCCCCGTGGAACACCACTGGTCACAGTTCTCCATTTTGAGACTCCATTTAGAGTTTGGAAACATTTGAATCTGGAAGGGTTAGCCCTCAACGTACACATTCACCCAGATCATAAGAATAAAAAGCATGACATTTTGTCCTGTGATACCTCCAATGTGCTCCACTTGATTTCTTGTTCGGGTGATGCATTGAAACACACCGAATGTCCAATTACACCTGGTCCACACTGTAGCCAAATGTAAAATTGGCCCCACAATATCCTCGAACATTACCAATCACTTGCTGTTTAACATCCCTTGTCCGGTCAGACACTTACGCCAGCCAGGTTGGTCATAATATCCTCCAGCTGCTTGGCTGCTGACGTTGGACTCAACATGGTGCCCATGGTATCCCGAGAAATCTCCTGAATCATACTGAAATAACGGGAAATGAAATGAGTTAGAATATCAGGCAGACCTAAGGCTGGAGCAGTAAACAAATCTGGCATTGCAAATGCTGATGCACAGTGAAAGTACTATATCAATGTCCTCATTGCTCTCCTCAATCGCAGGATGGGCATATCACTAGCAAGGTCAACTTATTTATTGGCCTCTTGGTTCCCCTTCAGGAGATGGTAGGCCACCTTTGAAGGGGAATTGGGAGTCCCGTGGTGAGGTTTGACCTATCCTGCTTTAAGTTCCATGATTTTGATCCAGTAGCGTGAAATATGCCCATGGTTGCACTGTCTGTGCGGAGTCTACACGTTCTCCCCGTGTGTGCGTGGGTTTCCTCCGAGTGCTCCGGTTTCCTCGCACAGCCCAAAGATGTGCAGGTTAGGTGGATTTGCCATGCTAAATTACCCTTAGTGTCCACAAAGGTTGGGGTGGGTTATGGGGATAGGGTGGAGGTGTGGGCTTGGGTCCGGGGCCCTTTCCAAGCGCCGGTGCAGTCTCCATGGGCCGAATACCCTCCATCTGCGCTGTAAATTTTATGTTTCTATGTAAACTGAGCTCCCTCTAATACCAATATATTCTTCCAAAATTATGGTATCCCTAGCAGCTCATGGAATAGAGTTACTATAGTGCAGACATGGAGTCTGCATTTATTTAACAATCTTTACTGTCACAAGTAGGCTTACATTAACACTGCAGTGAACTAACTGTGAAAATCCCCTAGTACCACATTCTGGCGCCTGCCCGTGTACACAAAGGGAGAATTCTGAATGTCCAAATTACGGAACGGCACGTTTTTCGGGACCTGTAGGAGGAAACCGGAGCACCCGTAGGAAACAAACGCAGACACGGGGAAAACATGCAGACTCCACACAGACAGTGACCCAAGACTGGAATCGAACCTGGGATCCTAGATCTGTGAAGCAACAGTGCTACCCACTGTGCTACCATGCTGTCCACCCTCTGAAAGAGCATCCTACCCAGGCACATTCCCCCACCCCATCCTGGTACCCCCACTCGACTTACACATGATTGGATACTAAGGGACAATTTTAGCATAGTCAGTACACCTAACCGGTACATTTGTGGATGGTGGGAGGAAACCAGCGCACCTGGAGGTAACCCACGCAGACACGGCGGCAGTATGCAAACACCACACACAGTAATCCTTGGTCGAAATTGAATCTGAGTCCGTGGCTCTGTGCCACCGTGCTGCCCCATATTAGCTCCAAGTGTGGTCATATCGGGGTTATGAAGCCCAGGTTACACCCGCCCCAGCCCCCGTTTTCTATTCCTCCAGATATGCCATGAAACGTTCAGCTAATTTTCTGCACTCGTACCTGGTGCTGTAATTGTATGTGTGCCTGGCCCCAATCTATCTTTGGATTTCCACCGTTTGTGGTTATACAGCACAGTAAGTGGGGTAGAAAGTATTGATTTGTGGCCCGACTCTCCTTTCCTAGATTCCGCGCAGTATATCGAAGAAGCCTTGACGAATTTTCTTTTAATATGGTACACACCCCATTCGCAATGTACTTGTAGTGCAGAGCATGGATGCTGAAGATCATAGGTGCATTTGGGTTGGGTGATGTCGAGATTATTGAGTGTTCTTGCAGCTGAAAAAATCCAAGTAATTGAAGAGTAGTCTACCATATCTTACGGCACCCTGGGCGAGTGCATAGTCAAGTCCAACCCCACAGACCCCGGAGTCCCAACATAAGTGAATTTACAAATAATTTGCGTTTTTCGAAGATCTCTAACCTTTGACTGATCAAATGGGTTACAGCCACCAGATTTATAATTAAAATTTTTACAGATTCCCTATTAATAAAAAGAGGAAACGGTGAATATACATAAAGTGATAACAGAACAATGGTCTATCAGTCTACCTCATCTTAAAACCCTGTCCCGCCCTCTATCCAGACACACAGAAGACAGACAGCAGGTAAGGGTTGGTGGGGATAAGAAAAACGGGGATTAAAGTGTAGGTTTGAGCTGAGTCTTCACTGCTGTGATTGCAGCCTCTGGGAAATACAGTTACTCAAGAGGTTCAGGTCGGCGCCATTCCTTCCTTCGAACACCCGATGGCATTTCACCTAAGAATTCCAGGTCGGTGCGATTCCGCTCTTCGGCCACCAGTTGGAGCTAGGTCCATGGTGTTCAGATGGGGTTGCACACAGGGCGTTCAGATGAGTAGACCTCGGTGCTTCTACCACCAATTGGCGATTTCGCCTCCCTGTGTGATCCTTTCAGTCTGCCTGAGTAAACTCAGGTTTTATATCATTTATCTGAACTCTGCCCGGAATTCTGGCAGTAGGTTAAGGAATATTCTCAGTTTAAGTTTCAGCTTTGAGCTCTTCCAGGCCCCTGACATCAACAGTTCGTAGGTTACTGGCCTTGAGGGAACGGCTTGCACTTTCACATGCCAGATCTCTTTTGCAGTTCTGGTGGCTGTCTGTGCTTCCTTTAAACAAGAAAGTCTTCACAGTTTCAGCCAGACAGCCTCTTCGAATCGTCTGGCAGAGAGAGCGAGTGAAGGTGCGAGAGATTCTTCACTCTCCTAACCCGCTGGCTTCTTTCACAGAACCGAACAAAAGATGGAACTCTCCAGAAGACCCACCTTCTTTCCTGAACGCATCTGACTGGCGTCACCAACCATAGGCCACGATAGGAGAAGGCTGAAAATTCCACATCCACCTACTGGCTGCTTGCCAAGTATTTCAATTGACATCACAGATTCTGCCATAGAACCTAAACGTCTTAGCGCAGCCCAACTGGACAGGGGAGTTCTAGCTGTGCCGAAAATCTGTACTTTAATAGAAATCACAAATGATACGGGAACATCGGAGCAGCTAACCAGAAGACTTTCGATCAAAGCAAGCAGCAGGACGGGGATAATAAGGGAGACTCAGAGCAGACTGAAGGTTTTACAACAATATCCTAACACGAACTTGAAGACTTCTGTAGCGCAGTTAATAGACATATTTGGAGGAGTCAGGGGCCGAGCTGCACATTGCAGTGTACTCAGATGAATAGTGATTTTATTTATGTAGTTCGTCCAGTCGAATCTCTCGTCAAACTCAAACAGGTGGGATTTTAGGAAAGAAAATCTGACGGAGGAAATGACTTGAACTCCCCATTGGTGCAGCTGGATGTTTCGTGACGACGGGGCGGCTGACGTGGTACTTCCCACTGTGAACTGATGATGGGATGCCTATCCTCTCACTTCTCAAGTAGACCTGGCAATATGACCCCAAACCATTAATGGGCGAGTTTTCCCGTCCTGCCTGCCGCGGGAAATACAGTGGACAGGGCGGAAAATGCGACAGACCATTTAACGTTTAATTGACCTCGGGCGCGACCTTTCAGTCTCAGGGTAGATGTGACCTGAAAACCGTCCCGTTGTCTTTCTTGCTCCTAGAATTAACTCATTCTTGATATCTCGTTATTCTACATAATTTATCCACTACCAGTACCATTTACTTTTTTCAAAACTTTTTCTAGCAGTGTTCCTACATTTGCAAACATCGATCTTCTTTTTATTTCGACTATATTCTATTGCATTGCCTGAGAGTCTTCTATATTAATAATGCTATGTCTGCCGAATACTTACTCTCATTTTCCTTTTGTTACGATTATATGTCCAAAAAAACTAGGATTTGCCTATCTCCCTTGCTAATATTCGAGGTGGTTCAGATGAGGATTACTACATTGCTACCTGGAATGAACGGATTGTTTTATGAGGAATGTGTGGATGGACTGGGCTTGTTTCTACTGAAATTCAGAAGAGTGAGGGATGACTATTGAATTGAAAAATATGCTGAACGGTATTGACAAGGTGGATTTGAAAATTATGTTTCCTCTTGTAGATCAATCCAGAACAAGGGGGCACTGTTTGAAAATTAGGGGACGCCTTTATATGATAATGATGACGATTTTTTTCTTTCAGAGAGCTGTGTGACTTTGGGACTCTGTGCATCATAAGGTGGTGAACGCGGGATCACTGAATATCTCTGAGGTAGAGTCAGAAGGATTCTTGTTGGGGAGAGGAATCAAAGGTTATCGGAGTTAGACATGGAATATGAAACTCAACATAAACAGATCGGACATGTTGTTATTGAATGGCGGGTCAGGATCGAAGGGCCGAATGGCCCCTTCTGCCCATTTTGTATGTCCATATAGAACCAATTTATTTAAATTGCCATATATTATATTCTGTGAATTCCTTTTAGAACATTTCCCCAGAATATAGTCACTTACACCCTCTCTGAAAATATGTATTTTTTGATTCAACCCAATTATGAATTTTTCTCTGTATATTTGTCATCAGAATCTTCCATTGTATTTCTGCTCCATTCCAGTCACGAAAAGCGAGCCATTGTTTTAACGTAAATTCTACACCACCAAAGCAAGCCGTTTTCCACCTTCAATTTGGACACTCCAGACCAGCATTAGTTATTAACCAGGAAAACAAACAACTCGCGTGCCATTTTGCCACTATGACAAACAGGTTGCTAACCAGCCTTGGGATCTTTCTACTCAAGTCGTAAAATGGTGTAACATAGAAAGAGTCACTTCCGCTGTCCCTTGAACTTACTTCCATTACCCTTTCAGGAAGTACATACAAAAGAAATCCTTATATCTTCTCAAGTTGTCTGTCAAAGTATCTTCAGTTTATAATGACGGTATTTTGCGCTCGCGCCCGCCCCAATTCTGGAAATTCTCGCCCAAGGTCAACGGAATTTTAAATGGTCCATCATATCTTCCATCCCACCCACCCCGCAGCGGTGGTGCTTTAAAATTTACCCCAAATTGTTGCAATCATTCCAGATGATTATTGCTCACCTGTAACCATGATCATTTGAATTGAGTTCATCGTCTGTAAAATCTTTGGACTTCGCTCCACCGACACATGTCTTGTCGACCGGTTGTATCTGGAACAACACAATTAATGATAATGGTGTACGTATAACTGAATCAGGCAAACAGTACAGCGAACATGAGGAGAGATATTTGCTATAAATGCAGCCTTCGTCATATCGTCAGCGAGCCAACAACATTTGGCTGATATTGTGGGGTAGATTTTCCACCAAAATAACTTTTCACGGGTAAAAGTCCTCCTTGGGACATTCAATACTCTGTGTGGTGATGGTTTAGCCTTAATTGGCAGGGAGTGGCCATCCTTATCTGAAAGTAACAAAAGAGGGATAACGTGCACGAATCTGTGATGGTTTTGCATTGTACTACAGGAGGAGTACAATGGGGGAAGCGGTGGCATAGGCGTGGTTGTATGGTCGCTGGACTCGAAGTCCAGAAACTTAGGGCAACACTCTGGGTGCCCAGGTTCGATTGCCACCATGGTGTGTGGCGAAACTTTACTTCAAAAATAAAGAAATCCTGGAATTAGAAGTCTAATGATGACCAGGAAACCATTGTCGATTGTTTATGAAAGGAAATCTACCATTCTTAGCTGTTCTGGTCTACATGTGACGCCAGATATCCTGCGATGTGGTTGACTCGTCAATCAAACCAACCCCCCTCCCCCTCCACCACTCTCCCTCCGCCCATGCCCCACCCATTAAATGGACTATTACGCCTTTCAGCTCAATAGACAGCTCTGCCCGCGACACCCACATCCAATTAAGGAAATAAACATCCGACGGGGCTTTCAGTCCTGACTATTGCTGGGATCATCGGGTCGGGGTGGAAAATATGACGGACCAGCGAATGGTCCGTTCATCTAATCTGTCTGGCCCTGTCAGAATTTTATATGTTTCAATGAGACCCCCTCTCATTCTTCTAAATTCCAGTCATTACAGACGCAGTCGACCCACCCTTTCCTCAAACGACAAGGCTGCTGTCCCAGGTATCCGGCTGGTTACCTTCACTGCACTCCCTCTATGGCAAGTATATCCTTTCTTTGGGAAGCAGACAAAAATGGCACAGCATATTCCAGATGTGATCGCACCAAGGCCCTGTACAGCTCCAGTAAGACATCCTTGCTCCTGTACTTAAGTCGCCTCTGGTAATGAAGACCAACATACCATTTGCCTTATTAATTGCTTGCTGTAGCTGCATATTTGCTTCAAGTGACTGTTGTACACGGACGCCCAGGTCCCCCTGTGCGTCAACATTTACTAGCCTATCACCATGTAAATAATACTCTGTCATTCTGTTTCTCTGTCCGAAGTGGATAGCTTCACATTTCTCCACGGCTATACTGCATCTGTCACATATAGGCCCACTCACTCAACATATCTAAATCACCTTAAAGCTTCTTAACAGTCTTCTCACTATTTACATTTCCATCAAGTTTCGTCTCATCAGCAATCTGGGAAATATTACTTTTGGTTTCCTGATCCAAATTATTGATGTATATTTTGCATAGCTGGGTCCTGAGCACTGATTACTGTGCGACCCAACGAGTTACTGTCTTCCACTTCGAAAGCGATCCATTTATTCCTACTCTCTCCATCCTGCCTGAAAACCAATTCTAAATCCATAACAATCCACTATCACCAGCCCATGCGCTTTAATTTTGCACACTAACCTCTTATGCGTCCAATATTTCCATGGCCACCTCCTTTCGGGATGTGGATTATCAGGCTCTGGGGATTTATGAGCTTTCACTCCCATTAATTTCAACAGCACTATTTTTCTAAAGATACTAATTACCTTCAATTGCACCCTCGCACTAGAACCTTCATTTCTTAGCATTTCTGGGAAGTTATTTGTGTCTTCCTCCGTGAAGACAGAACTGAAGTAATCGTTTAATTGCCCTGTGATTTCCTTGGTCTCTCGGAAATTAAGGGAATAAAAGACCTACATTTGTCGGCATTAATCTTTTTTGATATTAATATACTGATAGAAGATTTTACAGTCCATTTTTATGTTACTTGCAAATTAACTCATACTTTATTTTTCCCCTGCCAATTAATCTCTTGGCCCTTCTTTGCTAAATACTGGACTTCTCTCAATCCTTCGGCTAGTTTATTTTTCTAACAACTTAGGTTTTGGGTCATTGTTTCAGATGAGACCGTCACTTTCCATCCTAATGAATAATTGTCTCATGTTATGGTCACTGTTTTCGAAAGGACCCCGCACAACATACTCATTTATTAACCCCTTCTCATTGCCTAACACCAAATCAATGATATCATGTTCTATACTTGCTTCCTCAATATGCTGGTCTAAAAATAAATCTTGTACACACTCCACGAATTCATCCAACACAGTATTGTTGCTAACTTGATTGGCCCAACCTACATGTAGATTAAAGTCATCCATGATTACTGTGCACCCTTGTTACATGCATCTTGAATTTCCTTTTTAATGTCATTCCGTACCTTACCACAAGGAGGCCTATAGAGAACTCTTACTAGCTGTTTCCGCCCCTTGTTGTTTCTTTGCTCCATCCTGATTCATTCCAGATCACGCAATATCCTCCCACACTACTGCATTGATTGTAACCTTTACTAACAACAACACTTCACCTCCTGTATATTTGCATACCCTCAGATATTCAGTGTTCAGCTTTGGTCACCCTGCAGCCATGTCTCTATAATCACAATCACGTCTATATCAGTCGATAACAATTTGTGCTGTTAATTCATCTACCTTAATACGAATACTCCATGGATACAGACACGGTGCTTTTAGACAGATTTTTTTCCCATTTGTGCACATGATATTTCGGGCTATGGCGCCATTTGCTACTAGCCCTTGTTTCCTTTGCCTTACACTTTTGCTTTATTATTTTTTATGCTTCATTTCTATCAGTGTTCCATCCTCCTGGTATTCTAGTTTAAACCATTCCCAACAGCACTATCAAGTATTCCTGTGAGGATCTCGCTCCTAGACCTGCAGGAATGCAAACTGTTCAGCTTGCACAGGCCCCAACTTCCTTGGAATTGCTCCCAGAGTCTCAGGAATCCAAATGACTCTCTCCTGCAACATCCCTGCAGTCACGCAATCATAGGGTGATAGAACATTTAGAGTGCAGAAGGGGGCACTTGGCCCATCGCATCTGCACTAACCCGCTGAAATAGCACCCTACCCAGGCCCACATCCTGCCTACCCCTGTAACCCCACCTAACCTTCATAACCTTGGACACTAAGTGGCAACTTAGTGTTGTCAATCGGCCAAACCTGCATATATTTAATAAATCAAGAAGGAAATAATCTTTATTATTGTCACAAAAGCTTAAATTAACACGGCAATGACTTTACTGTGAAAATCCCCCAGCCGCCACATTCTGGCGCCAGTTTGGGTATACAGAGGGAGAATTCAGAATTTCAAAGCACATCTTTCGGGACTTGTGCGAGGAAACCGGAGGAACTGTGGGAGGAAACTGGAACACCCGAAAGAAACCCACGCAGACACGGAGAGTATGTGCAAACGGCACATAAACAGTCACTCAAGGCCGGAATTCAAACTAGGCCCCTGGCCTTGTGAGGCAGCAGTGCTAACCATTGTGCCACCATGCCGCCCTCCCATCTGGTTTATCATTCTATTCTGGCTCTCGCTAGTACGAAACATTGGGAGTAATCCTGAGATTTCGAGCTTTGGGGTCCTGCTTTTCAATTTGTTGCCCAGCTCCATATATTTGTCTTTCTCTAGTCCCTCTTATTACCTATGCCGTTGGTGGCACGATGGACCATAACCCCTTCAGAATGTCCTGCAGGTGCTCAGTGACGTAAATGCGGGTGAGAAATAAAGCTCCAAAGTAAACATTGATAACTTCTTCATACAAGGGCAAATTTCCTCAATGAGGACTTAAAGCTATTTATTGGCCAAATTGGTAGAGGCACCACTGTCATTAAACATGTGTAAATTGTCAGAACAAAGAACAAAGAAAAGTACAGCACAGGAACAGACCCTTTGGCCCACCAAGCCTGTGCCGACCATGCTGCTCGTCTAAACTAAAACCTTCTACACTTCCTGGGTCCGTATCCCTCTATTCCCATCCTATTCATGTATTTGTCAAGATGCCCCTTAAACGTCACTATCGTCCCTGCCTCCACCACATCCTCCGACAACGCGTTCCAGGCACCCACTACCCTCTGTGTAAAAAACGTTCCTCGTACATCTCCTCTAAATCTTTCCCCTCACACCTTAAACCTATTCCCCCTAGTAATTGGCCCCTCTACCCTGGGAAAAAGCCTCTGACTCTCCACTCTATCTATGCCCCTCATAATTTTGTACACCTCTGTCAGGTCGCCCCTCAACCTCCCTCGTTCCAGTGAGAACAAATCGAGTTTATTCAACCGCTCTTCATAGCTAATGCCCTCCATAACATTGTCAGAACATGTTATGGGCAGCACGGTAGCAAAGCGGTTAGCGCAATTGCTTCACAGCTCCAGGGTCCCAGGTTCGATTCCCGGCTGGGTCACTGTCTCTGCGGAGTCTGCACGTTCTCCCCGTGTGTGCGTGGGTTTCCTCCGGGTGCTCCGGTTTCCTCCCACAGTCCAAAGATGTGCAGTTTAGGTGGATTGGCCATGCTAAATTGCCCTTAGTGTCCAAAATTGCCCTTAGTTGAGTGGGGTTACTGGGTTATGGGGATAGGGTAGTGTGGGCTTGGGTAGGGTGCTCTTTCCAAGAGCCGGTGCAGACTCGATGGGCCGAATGGCCTCCTTCTGCACTGTAAATTCTATGAAATAACAGGCAACACCCTGGTAAATCTCTTCTGCGCCCTCTCTAAAGCCTCCACATCCTTCTGGTAGTGTGGCGACCAGAATTGAACACAATACTCCAAGTGTGGCCTAACTAAGGTTCTATACAGCCACAGCATGACTTGCCAATTTTTATACTCAATGAGCGGCCAATGAATGAAATTAAAATCACTTATTGTCACAGGTAGGCTTTCAATGAAGTTACTGTGAAAAGCCCGTAGTCGCCACATTCCGGCGTCTGTTCGGGGAGGCTGTCTCGAAGAATTCTCTCCAGAAATTTGCCTACCGCTGATGGAAGGCTCACTGGCCTGTAGTTCCCTGTATTATCCTTGCTACCCTTCTTAAACAAAGGAACAACATTGGCTATTCTCCAGTCCTCCGGGACATCACCTGAAGACAGTGGGGATCCAAAGATTTTTGTCAAGGCCTCAGCAATTTCCTCTCCAGCCTCCTTCGGTATTCTGGGGTAGATCCCATCAGGCCCTGGGGACGTACCTACCTTAATTTTTCCAAGACGCCCAACAGCTCATCTTTTTGGATCTCAATGTGACCCAGGCTACCGACACACCCTTCTCCAGACTCAACATCCACCAATTCCTTCTCTTTGGTGAATACCGATGCAAGGGTTGCTTCCTAAATTCTACTTGAATTCTACCACAGATGCAGATGCTAGATTCTACTTGAATGCTACCACAGATGCAGATGCTAGATGCTATTGTCAGAACATGTTATGGGCAGCACGGTAGCATAGCGGTTAGCGCAATTGCTTCACAGCTCCAGGGTCCCAGGTTCGATTCCCGGCTTGGGTCACTGTCTGTGTGGAGTCTGCACATCCTCCCCGTGTGTGCGTGGGTTTCCTCCGGGTGCTCCGGTTTCCTCCCACAGTCCAAAGATGTGCAGGTTAGGTGGGTTGGCCATGATAAATTGCCCTTAGTGTCCAAAATTGCCCTTGGCGTTGGGTAGGGTTACTGGGTTATGGGGATAGGGTAGAGGTGTTGACCTTGGGTAGGGTGCTCTTTCCAAGAGCCGGTGCAGACTCGATGGGCCGAATGGCCTCCTTCTGCACTGTAAATTCTATGTTGTCTATGACCTTATAAAGTGGTCAACCTGCAAATCTTTCTGAACGCGCAAGTGGCGGGCAGTAACAGCGTGAGAAACTCCTGGTCAGCCACACTTTATACCCCCTTGGCAACAAACTAGCGACCTGAAAGTCTGTCATAGTCCACCACTGAGTGTGGGAAAGGAATTTAAAAACTTAGTTCCCGAAAACCTGAATAGGTCCCCCCCCCCCCCCCCCTTTGAATCACAAAAGACTAATCTAAAGGTACAGAAAGTAATTAGGAAAGCTAATAGAATGTAGAGCGAGGGGATTTCATTCCAAAAGTGGGGAGGTTGTGTTTCAGGTGTAGAGGGCATGAGTGTATTGTGCTCAGTATAAATCCCCTTATTTAAGGAAAGTTGTAAATGTGTTAGAAGCAGTTGAGAGAAGGTTTATTAGACTAATACGATGAATAGTCGGGTTGTCTTATGCAGAAATGTTGATATCCACTCGAGTTTAGAAAAGTAAGGGAAGACTTGATGGAAGACTTTATGGTCCTGAGGGTTATTGGCAGGGGGTATATGGGGGGATATTTCCTCTTCTGGGAGAACCTAGATCTACGTATCATTGTTCAAAACTAAAAGGTCGCTCATTTAAGACAGAGATGAGGAGAAACGTTTTCTCTGAGGGTCATAAGTCTTTGGAACTCTTTTCCTCAAAAGACAATGGAAGCAGAATGTTTGAATATTTAAGGTGGAGGTGGATAGATTCGTTATTAACATGTGGGTGAATAGGTGCCAGGGTTCAGCAGCATTATAATCAGATCAGCCAAGATCTCATTGAATCGCGGAACTGACTCGCTGGGCCAAGTGGCCTACTCCTGCTGCTGGTTCATATGTCCATATTTTTGACCGACACCTTATAAGAGGCATTGCTGATATGTGCTCAGGAGACACGCCTTATCCAGTACATTCTCTGTCCAGCTAGGAGAGTTGTGTTACCTGATCTGGTGACAGTGAATGAGCTTGGGTAAGTGAACCAAGTGTCCGTGGGAAAACATTGGTGCAAGAGTGATCATAACATCAGAAGACACAGATTAGGAAGAGCGAGGATCTTAGTACAATCTTCAAACTTAATGGAGGGTATAAAGATCCAGGAGGTCTAAGAAGGAAAGTTAACTGGAGTTTGTTTGAGGTCAAGGAAAGGGCCGCGACGATGGCATACAGCACAATCGGTCCCGGGTGGGACTATGAAGATGTAAGTCGCAGTCCCGGCCGGTTTTTACGGTGCAAGGTAACGAGACCCAGCTGGGTGGGACTAGCGAGGAAAATCGTATTCGATGCGTTCCACGGGGAGATCGGGTAGTGTATCCCAGTGGGCCACATAAGGGTTAGTAAAGAGGCATAACTTTAATAAGAGGAGAAGTGGTGTAGCCAGGCTGAAATGGAGCCAAGATTCAGGGGGGGAACGATAACCGGAACAGGGTCTTATCTTGAAGTAGGAGGTCTATCGTGTACAGTCCAGATACATTCTAACAAAGGTAAAAGTAAGGGATCCAAATCTAAAGGCAGTGGCACAGTGGTATTATCACTGGAAGAGTAAATGACAGGCCGGATGTAATGCGCTGGTTCAAATCCCAACACAGCAGATGCTGAAAGATGAATCCATTAAAATTTGGAATTAAAGTCTACTAATGATCATCGTCAATTGTTGTAAAAACCCATAAGGTTCACTGAGGTCCTTTCGGGAGGATGATCTCCCTGTGTTCCCAGACCCAGGGCAATGTAGTTCACTCTTCACTGCCCTCAATGCTGGCAAAGGCATTCGGGATGGGCAGTAAATACTGGCCCAGCCAGCAGTGCCAAGATTCCGTGAATGAATGAAAAAAGGTCCTTGAATTACTAGCGGACAATCTGGAAGAGAAAGAGGGTGAGTTTATGCATGACATGGGAATTCTCCAAATCTGAATTTGAAGGAAAGTGATGAGGAAAATACAGCGTTCAAATATAGAACGATTGACACAAAAGGATTACTTTAAAATATTTTCCTTTGGAAATGTCAAAGGAGATTTACCAGCATGATGTTAGTGACGAGGGTTGGTGAAGCAGAGATTCGTGTCTTGAAACATAGGAGATTGTGGGGAGATTTGGGAGATTTCGGTTTCAGTTTCGGCCAGATCGACAAACAGAGGCTTTCCTGGCTCGTTGATAATGCAAGGACCTGGGGAAAACATATTCAGGAAATTGGGGAACAACTTTTTCTTTTCACAGAGAGTGGAATTCACCGGGTGTTTGATGCGCACGTCAATGGTATAAACTTCGGTAACCTATTATTTCAATGACAAATTGGATGGACACTGAAGAGAAATTCTCGTGCAGGGCCTATAAGGAAGGAAGAGGCTAACAGGTTGATTGAACTGCTCTGCAGAGATCTGGCATGGAGTTGTTAGGGCGTTCAGTGTCGCACTATCTGCAACACTCGATGGGCGAGATCTTCCGGCTGTTCACGCTCGCAGGATTTTCGGCCCCGCCAACGGTGTCTCCCAGCGGCGTGGGGTAGATCCAGTGGGAAATTCGTTTGACAGTGGCGGGAACAGGAAATCCTCCTGCCGACCAAGGCTGAGAAACACATAGTGGGGAGGCCAGAGAATGTCAATCAACAACTCCAGTAATCTAAAAGACGGCCCGGACTGGGAATTACATCTTCATAGTCCCACCCGGGATCTATTGTGCTGAATGTCTATGGATGGAGCATGCTGAAGTGAACACTAATGGCGGGATTTTCCAACCCCCCTCCACCCCCCACTCCCCCCTCCCCCCGCGCGGGCCTGGATACCGGAAGTTCAAACCAGATATCAACAGGCCTTTAAATAGCCCATCGCACTTTCTGTCGCTTCCACGATGATTCCTTTGGTGGTCTGAAACGGAACATCTGCCACTGTTAGCGTGCAGGGAAATGCACAAACTAATGTGACCCTGAAATACGTATCTGAAATATTTCCTCCTTAAACAATGTCGGTTAATTCACTAGACTACCCTTGGAAAATTCATTTTCAAGAATGAACTATGCAAGCATTGAGCTAAACTGTTGTTTTTTTGGTTGGGGGGACGAACCAGAAACCAATATTGACATGGCAATGGCTGCAAACGTTCAACGGCATCATTGGCCATTTGTTCTGTTTCAGTGATTTCAGATGGGGAAATGGTGCTGTTGAGGAAACCAGGAGGTTTTCCTGGTCCGCTGAGTGACTTAACTTTCTTTAAGGAATCATGGTTAAGTACAGCCTTGGACACTGTGCAACGTGCTCTCTTCTTTCTCGAATAGCAATTATGTAGAGTAATTCATTTGGATTTTCTCCTTGTGGCGGCAGGCCCGAAGTCAACGGAACTCTCAATGATCCACCTAGTTTTGCGTACTACCTGCGACGAATCCCGTGGCAGACGGGACTGGGAAATTCAACCCACAGAGTCACTACGTCTTACAACACAAAAGGAGGCCCTTCGACCCACCGTGGCTGTGCCGGGCATGAAGCACTTACCTTTTCTAATCCCATTTACCAGCGCTTCATTAGCCTTGGATGCTTTCAAGTGCTCATCGAACTGCTTCTTAAATGTTGTGAGAGTTCCTGCCTCTAACCATCCTCTCAGACACTGAGTCATAACACCCTCTAATAGCCCACTAATATCTGCACAATTGCCAAAAAAAAAATTGGGGTACATTTTCCAGCTCCGACAACCGAGGAATTTGTTGTGGGCCGTCGGAAACATTAACAAACCAATGAGACTTGCAGTTGGGTGAGAATGTCCGAACTCGGGGTGGGTAGCACTGGAAAGGACCACCCATGATGCAGGGGACATGCACACCACGAAACGTATTATGCTCCCGGCAGGTACAAAGTGAGCACATACCCAACGATCATTCCTCACGATTGCCATTTCATGTATTCAAGTTGCCCTAGGGAAATTGAGATGTTTCTTACCTGTACTGATTTTGTGGCGGATGCTTCACTTCCACCACCGGGGACCTGCGGAGGTAACGCTTTGCCATTCACCGAAGACGGCAAAGGACTATTCCGAGATGCAAATTCTGGCAGAAGGTCATACTCAGATGGAGCTGGGTGATCCGGGTTACCTCCACGGTCAGTCGCTGATGTTTGCTCAAGTTCAGCCAGCAATATATCTGAAATGATAACAGAGCGTTTAATAATAATAACGTAGTGTCACAAGTCGGCTTCAATGAAGTTACTGTGAAAAGCCCCTAGTCGCCATATTACGGCGCCTGTTCGGGAGGCCGGTACGGGAATTGAACCCGCGCTGCTGGACTTGTTCTGCATTACAAGCCAGCTGCTTAGCCCACTGTGCTAAACCAGCCCCTATGCTAAAGCAGCCCCTTGACCATTACTATAGTGTTGCAGTGTGCAGTGGTATACAGATCAGCAATCCAGATGACCAGGGGTTATGCCCTGGATAGTTGAGTTCAAATCCCACCAGGGAAGATGGTGAAATTTGAATTCAATAAAAATCTGGAATTTAAAGTCAAGAATTAAGAGATGACCCTGAGATCATTGCCGTTTTTGCGATCGCCTACCATGTGACTCAAGATCCACACTAATGTGGTTTACTCTTAAATTGTCCAAGAAACTGCTCATTTCCAGAGCAATGGCTGACACAGATGTGCACATCCAAATAATAAATAAATTACGACTTAATTTGTACAGGGCATTGCACCGCATCTGCACAGTATTGGTTTACTTATTAAAAGAAAGCAAATGCATTAGAAGAAGTTGAGAGAAGCCTTTTGAGGAAAGGCTGGCGAACTGTGGTTTGTATCACTTCAGTTTAAAAGAGTAAGAGGCGAATTGATTGAAACCTTGAAGATCCTGAGGGGTACTGACGCAGTGAATCTTTCGACATGGAGAGCCTCGAGGTAGTGTATCACTGCTTAAAAACAAGGGGTCGGTCATTTCGCTTCTCTCAGAGGGTCTTGCGTCTATAAAAGGCGCTTCTATAAAAGGCAGTGGAAGTTGAAACTTCAAATATTTCGAAGGCTCAGCTCGATAGATGCGTGATTATGTGGTAGGCAGGAATGTGGGGTTGAAATTACCTCGGATCTTATTGAATAGAGGAGCGGGCTCATGGGGCCGAGTGGCCTACTTCTGCTCCTAATTCGAATGTTACTTCCATTTCCTCTGGAAGACCTAATTGGTTTATACACTGTGATTCCCAGTGAATTTCAATTCTCTTCCCACACCTAGTGAGGCACTAAGTCAGACCACCGTCTGTTTTCTTGGACAGTAATTCCCGCAACAGATTGCTAGACTGGCGCCAGGGGCTTATATGTTAATGGACACCACTCCACATCAAGTGTGGCTGACCAGAGTCTCTCCCGCTCCTACCGCCAGCCATTGCCGCCCAGGAAGCATATTTGCAGGCAGACAATCACCCTGCTTTGTTTGCGTTATGAAAGCACCTTCTCTGGCCATCAAGTCCTGAATCAAAGAACTCTCCTTATCCTTATCACAATCCTTCCACTGGTCAGGGAAATAAGGATCACGAATAGCGAAGGGGTTTGACCTTTAGTGAAAAGTATTCCTTTTCCACTGCTATAAGTTTTCCGCAAGGCACGTTATGTTAAAATTGAATCTGGAATGCACCTTCTGCGCTGCCAAAGTGCACTGTTTCATGAATACAGTGATCATAGGATAGACAAAACTACACAAATATTTGCTCCGTATTCACTGTTCAGTGGGTCCTTGTGGAATAGGATTGGCTTAGGGACAACCTACATTTCAGATAAGAGCAATGGGAAACGCAATCGACTGCTCAAACTTTCTTTTTGACAATAGCCCCTAGTGCGAGGGTGTCGGGAGGGGCACTAACATAGTTCCGTGAATTACTAGCCATGGAAACAGATGGTGGAGTAGTAATCCCTAGGGGAATGCTCTGACGTAAGGTCACCATAGGAAATGGGGTAACTTGAATTCAGTAAAAATCTAATGAACCATGTTGATAGTTGTAAAACCCGTCTGCTTCACCCGCATATCAGTGCAGATCGGCAGTAAAGTGGTTGACTCATAATTGCCCTTTGACATGGTCGAGCAACTCATTCAGGTGAAGGCAAAGTAAGGCTGTGCAATAAATTTTAGCACAACCAACGACTCCCCAATCCCCTCAATTATTTTTTGAAAAATCTTGGTCTCTAAGCGGGTTTAGTCTTATGTGTGAGAGTCAAAGGCGGAGTACGTGTTGCCATGCCAATGAGTCACAGTGCCTATGTTGCTGTCTCTGTGGAGGAGAGCTACTGAAACCATAATGGTGGTAAATAGAATGTTTCAAAATCCAAATGCACTACATCCACTGATCCCATGTTACACAATAGAATCAAAACGTTTTACAGCAGAAAAAGGGGCCCTTCGGCCCATCATGTCTATGCCGGCCATCAAGCATCCATGTATGTTATGGCTTTACAAGTGCTCATCTAAATGCTTCTTAGATGTTGGGAGGATTCCCGCCTCTACCACCCTTTCAGGGAGAGAATTCCAGATCCCCACCACCCTCTTAGAGAAAAAGATCTTTCCTCAAATCCCCTCTAAATCTCTTGTCCCTTCCCTTTAGTCTATTCCCCCGTGTTATTGATCCCTCGACAAATGGTAAAGGTTTCTTCCTATGTACCCACTGTCCCTCATAATTAACACACCTTAATCAGGTCCCCCTTCAGCCTTCACTGCTCTAAGGAATTCAACCACAGCCTATCCAGCCTCTCTTCATAGCTGAGACTTTCCAGCCTAGTCAACACCCTGGCGAATCTCCTCTCATCCCTCACTAGTGCAATAACATGCTTATTATAGTGTGGTGACCAGAACTGCGCACAGTACTCCAGCTAGGGCCTAACCAGACTTTTTACACAACTTCATCTTAACCTCTCTGCTCTTATATTCTATGCCTCGTCTAATAAAGGCAAGTAACACAAGTTCCTTCTTAACCACCTGTCTTGTCGCCTTCAGGGATCTTTGGAAGTGCATCTCAAGTTCCTCTGGTGCACCATACTTCCTATTATCCTGCTGTTCATTGTACATTCCCTTGCCTTGTTAGTCCTCCAAAAACACATCACCTCACACTTTTCACGGTTGAATTCCATTTGCCCCTGTTCTGCCGATCTGACCAGCCTATCCATATCATCCTGTAATCTAAGGCTTTCCTCATCACTATTTACCACACTACTCGTTTTCGTGAGATAATGGTCAACAAAATGGCTAATTGATTTGGCAAACACAACTGTTATATTAGTGAACAGGTGACTATTGTACAACAATGAGCATCATAGCGTCATCGAGGTCTACAGCACAGAAAAGGCCGCACGGGCCATCGCATCTCCGCCGATCAAAAACAGCCGCTGAATTGTCCTAATCGCATTTCCCAGCACTTGTCCCATAGCCTTGTATGCCTTGTGATCGCAAGTGCAAATCTAAATGCTTCCAAAATGTTGTGAGGATCTCTGCCTCCACCACTCTTTGAGGCACTGATTTCCAAACTCCACCACTTTCCGGATGAAAAATGATTTCAACAAATACTTTAAACCTTCTGGCACTTACCTTAAATCCAAGCCTCCTGGTCATTGATCCCTCCACCAAGGGGAGACGTTTATTCCTGTCTACTCTATCTGTGCCCTTCATAACTTTATACATTTCAATCATGACCCCTCCCCCCTCAATCTACTCTGCTCCAAGGAAAACAACCGCTTATCCAATCTCTCTTCATAGCCAAAACTCTCCAGCTCGGGAAACATCCTTGCAAATCCCCTCCATCATTAGACTTTTAATTTCAGATTTTTATTGAAATATTTTTATTCAGAGATCGCCACTCGCCGTGGTAGGATGTGAAACTGGATCGTCTGAACATTATTCTGGATTTATCTTGCTGTCACAACACCACTAGACCACATCCTCCCCCGAATTAGGATTGCCCAAGTCAGCTGTTACCCACGCTAATAATAGTTACCCATCCTCCTGGTGACTGAAAGCAGGAAAACTGCTTCTCTTCTTAGTTTCGTTGTATTCCAACAAGAGGTGCATGTACAATGAAACATACAGTAAGGTCTATCAATAGGGGGGAGGGCGGGGGTGCAGCCGGTGCAGTGGGCATCCAAACAGGACCAGATTACTCTGCATTTACTGATAGACTCAACAAATACAAATGAGCCGATCAGCAAGCAATGGAGTGTACAAATCTTATTTCGGCCACATTTGGAATATTGGGTACAATTCTGGTCGCCACACTACCAGAAGGCGGTAGAGGCTTTGGAGAGGGTACAGAAGAGGTTTACAAGGATATTGCCTGTTCTGTAGGGTATCAGCTATGAGGAGAAGTTGGATAAACTCGCATTGTTTTCACTGAAACGATAGAGGTTGAGGGGCGATTTGATAGACAATTACAAAATTATGAGTGGCATAGACAGAGTGACTGGTCAGAAGCTTTTTCCCAGGGTGGAAGACTCAATTATTAGGAGACACAATTTTAGGGTGCGAGGTGTAAAGTTTAGAGGAGATGTGCAAGGGAAGTCTTTTACACAGAGGGTGGTGGGTGCCTGGAACTCACTGCCGGAGGAGGTGGTGGAACGACTACAATAGTAACGTTGAAGGGGCATCTTGAAGAGGATGGAAATAGAGGGATACGGAACTCGGAAGTACAGAAGGTTTAGTTTTGACGGACATGATGATCGGCGCAGGCGTAGAGGGCCGAAGAGCCTGCTGCTGTGCTGCACGTTTCTTTGTTCTTTGAAATCAGACTCTAATTGGTGAGTCAGAAAGAGCAGGAAAACACAGATCCAAACTAATGAATGGTTGACTTGAGGTACGCGCACAAGGAACACATATATATGACGAGGCAAGGAAGGGGAGGCAGAGGCTCCTGAGGTTTTACTGTTTTTGGAAAGGCAACCAAGTTTGAGACTCGACTTACAGCAGGCCAGAAACAGCGGGACGTGATTCACCATGAGATGAGGTCAGCCACAGAGCGGAGCAGGTCAGCTGAGGAGGTTTGCAAGGCACAGGGCGCCGAAATTAAGAGACCAAGGGGTGAGGTCATTTACAGAGCAGTCGTGGTGAGTAAGATTGCTGCTCGATCAGGGCAGGCCTGCGACAGCAAGGCGCAATGGGCGATATCCCAAAGCAACCCTTAGCCATGAGGAGACACCGAGTGAGGCAGAAGGTTGCCTTGAAGACCCCAGGCAAACGATGTGAGAGAGATTGTGAGAATGGGAGAGTGTGAGGGGTGAAGTTAAACAGTCAGGGGGTGGGAGGAAGAGTGTGAGGGAGGAAAGTGTGCGAGGAGGTCAGCCAGGGTTGCTGATGGGATAATGTGTGAGGGCCGGGTTACATTTTGGAGGGAGGGAGAGTTTGCGATGGGGTTGCGGGTCCATGGGGAGGGTCAGCCTGTGTGTGTGAGGGTATGAATGGGCAGGAGAAAATTAGAGTCAGTGTTGTTTGAAATCCAGAAGCACAACTTCATAATTAAACGATAGATCCACTTTTTGCAGAGCTTGAATTGAAGCTGATAGAAACATGGGATTGACTGTGCACATGTCTGCTATTTGAGACACTTCATTAATATCAAGATCAGTTTCTTGAGGAATATGAAGCGATGCTATCAATCGTGACAGACAAAAGCGCAGAAAATTGAAGGTGAGGTAAGAGGACGAAACGATTAAAAAGACAGTGTGTCCTTTTACATCAAAAGGTTTGAAGTATTGAACGATGCACAAAGCTTTACGCAGGTGAAGGAGAACAGACGAAGCCTGTGTGGAATATAAGGAAAGTAGGAAGGAACTTAAGCAATGAGTCAGGAGGACTGAAAGGGGTCACGAAAAGTCATTGGCAGATAGGGTTAAGGAAAATCCACAGGTCACTGAAAGGGGCAACACAGCTGGAGAAGGTAGTCAAGAAGGCATACGGCATGCCTGCCTTCATTGGCCGTGGCATTGAGTATAAAAATTGGCAAGTCATGTTGCAGCTGTATAGAATCTTGGTTAGCCCACACTTGGAGTATTGTGTTCAATTCTGGTCGCCACACTACCAGAAGGATGTGGAGGCTTTAGAGAGGGTGCAGAAGAGATTTACCAGGATGTTGCCTGGTATGGAGGGCATTAGCTATGAGGAGAGGTTGAATGAACTCGGTTCGTTCTCACTTGAACGACGGAGGTTGAGGGGCGACCTGATAGAGGTCTAGAAAATTATGAGGGGCATAGACAGAGTGGATTGTCAGAGGCTTTTTCCCAGGGTAGAGAGGTCAATTACTGGGGGGCATTGGTTTAAGGTGCGAGGGGCAAGGTTTAGAGTAGATGTACGAGGCAAGTTTTTTACACAGAGGATGGTGGGAGCTTGGAACTCGCTGCCAGAGGAGGTGGTCGAAGCAGGGACGATAGTGATGTTTAAGAGACATCTTGACAAATACATGAATAGGATGGGAATAAAGGGATATGGACCCCGGAAGTGCTGAAGATTTTAGTTTGGACGGGCAGCATGGTCGGCACAGGCTTGGAGGGCCGAAGGGCCTGTTCCTGTGCTGTACCTTTCTTTGTTCTTTGTTCTTTGACACATTCATCCTCATTCAAAAGTATGGGTCAATAATCCCATGATTCAAACTTGCCGATTTCCGGAGATATCACACCTCCTGAAACAGTTGAACAAAATTTGAACTCTGATCATAGAATGTACAGTCCAGAAAGAGGCCATTCGGCCCATCGAGTCTGCACCGGCTCTTGGAAAGAGCACCCTACCCAAGCCCCCACGCCCACCCAATACTCGGGGCAATGTTGGACACTAAGGGCAATTTAGCATGGCTAATCCACCTAACCTGCACATCTTTGGACTGTGGGAGAAAACCGGAGCACCCGGAGGAAACCCACGCACAGACAGGCAGAATGTGCAGACTCCGCACAGACAGTGGCACAGGCAGTGACCGAAGCCGGGGATCAAACCTGTGACCCTGGAGCTGTGCAGCAATTGTGCTAACCACTATGCTATCGTACTGCCCGTGATGTGACAACGGAATTACAATATGCTGTTGAGTCTTTTGTTGAGGTGATGGAAGAAACATAACCTGAATACATTGCTTTATGGCCAAAATCTGTTCCACTGGGTGTGAATCAGTATTTTGCAGTAAATAAACTAGGAAGCTTGGATAACATGGAAAATTTGAGAAAAGCGTTTGAAGTTGGAGACCTAAAGCAGGTTAGATATTTTCATAAGTCCCATTTTCTAAAGGTGAAGTAAATGGGATGATGGATATTAGAAATTGATTGCTTTGCTTTTTCAGAAACCGCCAGGGCAATCTGCCGATATGTTTCCAAATTATTATCTGACACCCATGAAGGGAAACACGTATTCGTCTATGGGTACTCTAACTGGAGAAATGTCAGAAGAGATATTGCTGCCTTTCTGCTCTGTGGGGCGAGGGTGGGTGGGGTCAGCAGTGGCGCGAGTTTGGGGGGAACGCAGAAATGAAGGCGAGCACAGGACCACACAAAACGTTAATCGCCTCTGTTTCAACGCTATCGATGATTTCGAGCAGGCAGTGGGAATGTCACTGGATGGGCAGTCAGTGGCCCAGACTAAAGCTCAAGGAGCAAATCTTAAAATCCTACCACGGCAGGTCTGTGTAATTTCAATTCAATTTATAATTTCAGAATTAAAAGCTAGCCTCATGGTGACCACGAAATCATTGCCATAAAAAAGTGAGGCGATGCATTTTGGGAGGACGAACAAGACAAGGGACTATAAATGAATAGTAGGGCACTAGGAAGTGCAGACAACCAGAGGGACCTTGTGGTGCATGTTCAAAGATCCCTGAAAACACTCGGACAGATATATAAGGTGGTTAAGAAGGCATGTGGTATACTTGCCTTCAATAGCTGAGGCATAGCATATAAGCGCAGCGAGGTGACAATGGAGATATATAAAATGCTTGTTAGGTTATAGCTAGAGTATTGTGTGCAGTACTGATCACCACATTATGGGAAGGGTGCGACTGCACTAGAAAGAATGCAGAGGAGATTCACCATGATGTGCCTGGGCTGGAGCGTTTCAGCTATGAAGAGTTAGGCTGGGGTTGTTTTCCTTGGAGCTGAGAAGGCTGAGGGCGGACCTGATTGAAGTGCACAGATTTATGCAGGGCATGGATAGGTCAGGTACAAAGTTTATTGGCTCCCCTTTGTAGAAAGGCCAAAATGAGCGAGCACAGATTTAAAGTAAGGCGCAGGAGAACAAAGAAAAAAGAACAAAGAAAAGTCCAGCACAGGAACAGGCCCTTCGGCCCTCCAAGCCAGTGCCGACCATGCTTCCCGTCTAAACTAAAATCGTCTACACTTCCTGGGTCCGTATCCCTCTATTCTCATCCTATTCATGTATTTGTCAAGTTGCCCCTTAAATGTCATTATCGCCCCTGCTTCCACCACCTCTTCCGGCAGCGAGTTCCAGGCACCCACTACCCTCTGTGTAAAAAACTTGTCTGGTATATCTCTTCTAAACCTTGCCCCTCGCACCATAAACCTATGCCCCCTAGTAATTGACCCCTCTACCCTGGGGAAAAGCCAATGACTATCCACTCTGTCTATGCCCCTCATAGATTTTGTGGACCTCTATCAGGTCGCCCTTCAACCCCCGTCGTTCCAGTGAGAAACCTCCGTTGTTCCAGTGAGATTTAGGTGAAAACGCTTTTCACCCAAAGGGTGATGGGAATCTGTAACTCACTGCTTGAAACGGTGGCAGAGGCAGGATGCCTCACAGTATTTAAGGAGCATTTAGAGCACTTCAAATACCATAGCATACAAGGCTACAGGTCAATTGCTGGAAAATGGGATTAGAATCGATTGGTACGTGATGGCTGGGTCGAAGTCCTCTTGCTATGCTGTAAAATGCTATGATCTGGTTCACTAACATACCAATGTCCCTGAAGGAAGGATATCTGTTGTATTTACGATTTCAAACCCACGGCAAAGTGGTTGAACCTTAAGTGTCCTCTGAAATGACCTAAAAAGCCAATCAGTTGTATGTAATCGCAAGGAAGTGCAAAAACAGTGTTCCACGTGGCGCTGGCCTAACAGTACCGTGGGTGTTCCTTCAACACAGGCAGTGGTTCAAGAAGGCAGCTGCCCACCAGCTTCACAAGCGCTACTAGGGAATGGCCATGAACTGCTATTGACGCCCATATCCAGTGAAGGAATGAATCGAATCCAATCATTGAGTGAGAAAGTATGCAATGCAAATCTCAGTGAGCGATACCAATATGTATGTGAGGAGGGAAGGGAGAAGCCACGCCCCACCCTCACCCTCCACACACACACGTGAATACAAGTGGTACATGCCTAGGAATAGGAGCAATCTATTCAACAGATCGATCATGCCCTGCTAATCAATACCATCATGGCTGATCGCACCCGTCAATACCTTTTCTCATCCACTATCCCCATATGCCTTTACGCTATTGTCAATCAGAAATCCATCAATCTCTGACTTAAACTTACTCAATGACTGAGCTTTCACAGCCCCCTACGATAGGGAATTCCGAAGATTCACAATCCTCTGAGTAATTAAATTGCTCTCATCTCAGTCCTATTTGCGATTTCCCTTATTTTGAATTTGTGCCCCTTGGTTTTGGACTCCCAACCATAGGAAACATCTTACCTTCATTGACTATGTCTATTCCTTTGGGTATTTTGTTGGTTTCAATGAGATCACCTCTCATTCTTCGAAACTCTAGAGAATGCAGGGCCAATTTGCACAATCTCCTTCTTAAGACAGACCCCCCCCCCCCCCCATCCACGGAATAAGTCTGGTGAACATTCGTTAAACTCCCTCGATGAAAGTAATATCCTTTTTGAGGTAAGGGGACAAAAATCACACATAATACCCCAGTTGTGGTCTCAACAAGTTTCAATACAATTGAAACAGCATCTCACTGGTCCTATAGGATTAGAATAGAATATAACCGCACAATTGCTGCTGTTCACAAGGCGGCCATTCGGCCCATCGAGTCTGCACCGACCCCATAAAAGAGCACCCCACCTATGCTCACTCTCCCAGCCTATCCGGCAATTAGGACTGAGATGAGAGCAATTTAATTGCTCAGAGGATTGTGAATCTTCGGAATTCCCTATCGCAGGGGGCTGTGAAAGCTCAGTAATTGAGTAAGTTTGAGTCAGAGACAAATAGATTTCTGATTGACAATAACCCTACCTACCCTGCATATTCCTGGACATTAAGGAGCAATTTAGCAAGACCAATCCACCTAGCCTGAACATCTGTGGACATGAATCACTGACCTGTACTCAAATGGTCTTGCAATATTTATGTTCAACAAGTACAGAGTGCTGTGTCCCAGAAGAAACAAATGGAACAGTAAAACGGGTAAATAGGAACACTGCTACTAAATGTTTTTTTTCCTTTGATAGACATAGATGAAGGTTGATGTCCATATCAGTGAGGGATAGGGCCTCTGTCTCTGTATGTATGTATGGAGAGTGAGTGAAAACGAATGCCTATGTGTATCAGTGAAGAAGACAGAAGCTTGAATAAAGGTGAAAAATTAGCCTGTATATGAGTGAGATATTCTGATTGATGTGTGTGTTTTGTTTTTGGTGAGGTGTGCGTTCTGTGACGTTCAATCCGACCTTTGACATGTTCACCTCTTGCAATCCAGTCCAAACCGGCACTTCACGAGTTAACTTGCCCAAGATTGGTGGTCATGTCAAACAGTGCACACAGCTGCCTACGCAGAGTGCAGGAACATCTTACTCATCGCGACCCAAGATTGGAGGAAGTGAAACCGCCGCAAACGGAAACCCTTCACTGCTGCAGTTTGAAGCATTTTGCTCATGCACGCAGAGGCTGACACACATGCAGCTTTATTTGACCAGAGCGTCCAAAACCTACCAGCTCCGGCACCGACTTGCGCTGGCATGTTATGTTGTTGTTGAAAAATTATCTTTAATTCACTCCCCACGTTAAGGTTTCTTTGTTAACCTTGCTCCCTGTCTTTTCGCCACGGATGTATGTGCCTCGGAGGGAAAGCTGAGAGCTCAGCAAGCAGACTGGTCTCCAGGTTCAAAACCGCACTTAGCAGAACTTGTAAATGAATAGTTTCCTTTCTCAGAGTTTTGAAGGCGAATCAGAACAACCGTACGTGAAGCATGTGTCTGGGGAATGTAGATTATATCTTTATTTCATTATTTCTCAAAGAATCCTTCAAGAATCAGTTCAAAGAAGTGCAGGTTAGGTGGTTTGGCCATGCTTAAATATCCTTTAGTGTCCAGGGATGTGCAGGTTAGGTGGACTGGCTATGCTGAAATATCCTTTAGTGTCCAGGGATGTGCAGGTTAGGTGTATTGACCATGCTGAAGTATCCTTTAGTGTCCAGGGATGTGCAGGTTAGGTGGATTGGCTATGCTGAAATATCCTTCAGTGTCCAGGGATATGCAGGTTAGGTGGACTGGCTATGCTAAAATATCCTTCAGTGTCCAGGGATGTGCAGGTTTGATGGACTGGTTATGCTGAAATATCCTTCAGTGTCCAGGGATGTGCAGGTTAGGTGGACTGGCTATGCTGAGATATCCTTTAGTATCCAGGGATGTGCAGGTTAGGTGGATTGACCATGCTGAAATATCCTTTAGTGTCCAGGGATGTGCAGGTTTGGTGGACTGGTTATGCTGAAATATCCTTCAGTGTCCAGGGATGTGCAGGTTAGGTGGACTGGTTATGCTGAAATATCCTTCAGTGTCCAGGGATGTGCAGGTTAGGTGGATTGACCATGCTGAAATATTCATCAGTCTCCAGGGATGTGCAAGTTAGGTTATGGGTCTAGGCCAGTGTGGACGGGGGAGTTGGCCTAGGTAAGGTGTTCCTTCCGAAGGTGGGTGCAAACTGGATAGGCAGAATAGCATCCTTCTGTTCAATAGGATTCTATGATTTTAAGCCCTCTATTTATTAACACCAACATACGAATGAGGAGCAGAGCGAGGCCATTCAGCCCCTCGAGACTGATCCGCCATTCAATTAGCTGATCTGATTGCGGACTCGACTCCATGTTGCCGCCTACCCTTATACGCATTTTGATTGTTGCCAAAGATGTCTCTACGTCTGCCTTAAAAAAAGAAATATTCAATGACCCTGCTACTACCACTATTTGGGGAACAATTTCAAAGTCTCACTCCCGCCTGAAAGAGAGAACGACCAATACCCCTCATCTGGGTCTAAATGGGACGTCCATTGCTCAATTGTGTCCCCTCGGTGTCGAGTTGATGATAACATTAGAAAGGATATGCTTCAGTTGCACAGGAAATTGGTGAGACTACATCTGGAGTTATTGTGTACAGTTATGGTCTCCTTGTCTAAGGAATTTTGTAAATGTATTATAAGCCATTAAGAGAAGGTTCACTGGACCAATTCCAGAAATAGACACGCTGTCTTATGAGGAAAGTTTGGAGAGGTCAGGTTTGTAACCACTGGAGTTTAGAAGAGTAACTTGATTGAAATATTTAAGATCCTGAGGGGTATTGACAGGGGGTATTTGAAAAGCATGTTCCCTCTTGTGGGAAAATCTAGATCTAGGGGTCTCTGTTTACAAATAAGGGGTTGATCATTTGAGAAAGATATGAGGAGAAATGTTTTCTCTCAGAGGGTCGTGAATCTCTGGATCTCTCTTCAACAGGCAGTGAAGGCAGAATGTTCGAATATTTTTAAGGCTGAGGTGGATAGATAGATTATTGCTTAACAAGGGGGCGAATTTATCCAGGCTCAGGGAACGTGGAGTTGAGGTTACAATCAGATCAGCCATGATCATATTGAGAGATGGAAGAGGCTCGAGGGGCCCAGAGGCCTACTCCTACTCCTGCTCCAAATTGGTGTGTTCGTATGTCCTATGTACTCTCTCCCACAAGGGGGAAACGTACTTTCAACATCCAATCTGTGAAGGTCTGCTCAAGTTCGCAAATCATTCAATAATATCACCTCTCATTTATCTGAACTCCATTGAATACAAGCCCAAACTCTCCCACCCTTTCTCATGTAGTGAGACTTGTGTTCACTGAATAGATCGCTTTGCAACAGGAAAGCACCCTGGCTTGCTACACATCCAAATTACAGGTTCTGCGACTCGCTGGATATTTGAAAGCATGTATTAAAATTACACCTGTTAAATGGTATTAGTCCATGCATGGATAGTTAATAAATAAACCATTTCAACATAGAAACACAGAAACAAATAAGCAAGCCTACTTCGCCCTTCATTATGATCATGGCTGATCTACAATTTCAATACTCTGATCCCGCTTTCCCCCTGAATCATTGATCCCTTTAGCCCTAAGAGCTATATCTAACTCCTTCTTGAGTTCATGAACAAATTTAAATAAAATGCTGTGAATTTTACATGTGTTGGCGAACTCTGGAGGTAATGCCAGAGATTGTCTGATGAGGAAATGTTGCAGAGAACAGGTTTCTTCCCAAGATACCAATTGGAGACAATGTAAGATTACATTAACACAGCAGGTTAATTGGTATGTCATAGTCATATATTTTGACAGCAAGATTTAACGCGCCATTCGGCCTATCGTCTTTGTGCCGGCCTTCAAGCACCTATCTATTCTAATCCCATTTTGCAGCACTTAGTCTTTCGCCATGTGTAGTATGGCTTTCAAGGGCTCATCTAAATAATTTTAAAATATTGTGAGGGTTTCCGCCTCTACAATCCTTTCAGGCAGTGTTCCAGATTCCCACTACCCGCTGGGTGAAAAGGCTTTTCCTCAAATCCCTTTAAATCTCCCGACCCTTACCTTAAATCAATGTCTCGTGGTTATTGACCGCTCCATTAAGAAGAAACATTCCTTCCTATCTACACTATCGATGCCGCTCATGTTTTTGTACATCTTGATCAGGTTCCCTCTTCGCCATCTTTGCCCTAGAGTACATTTCCTGAAATGGTACTGAAAGCAGGTTCATTATTGACTTCCAACGGATATGTAGAGTAAAATGGAAAAATAATATTCCTGAAGTATAGGGAAAGAGCAGGCATTAAGTGGGGAGTATTCCATCACATTCCTGACTCTACAAGATGCACTGCAGCTATTCACCAAGGTTCCTTAGTGAGCACCTTCCAAACTCACGACTACTACTATCTACAAGGACCAAAACAGCTGCAGGTTCCCCTCCAAGTCACTGACCACCCTGACTTGGAAATATAACGCCGTTCCTTCACTGTCGCTGGGTCAAAGTCCCGGAACGTCCTCCCCAACAGCACCGTGGGTGCAACTACACCTCGGTGACTGCAGCGACCTTCACCTTCCACCTTCTCGAGGCACTTAGGAATGGGCAATAATTGCTGGCCTAACCAGCGATGTCCACATCCCTTAAAAATGAATTTTAAAAATAATAATCCGTCAGTACAATTAAAATGTTGGCACAAACACGCTGATTCTGTCATAACAGTTCTGAATTTAATACAGCTATTTATAAATTGGACTCCACGTCCATAGAATTGAGGAGCCCCTTTGAACTCCATATCTCTTCGACTTCGCCATCACTTTTACTCTCCACCTCGACACTTTTCACATCCGCAATCAGACCTTATCAATCACTCACCCAGTTCATCCATGAGAAAATTGAAGGAACACTGATCACGTCTAGTTGGCTCCTGCCATCAGTCGCAGCTCTGGTGCTGAGGTGGGAGAGGGGAGGTATATTGAACCGATCGCTGCCTCCCCCTTGTTTCCTGTTGAAGACAATTTGCTCGGCCCTGCAGGAAGTATCAGCACGCATGTGCATCTGGCTCGCAGTTGTTTAACTCGATTCTTGCAGTAATGCACTCACAGACCGAGGGGCTCCCTTTCAGAGACCTAGTTTCGGGCTCCATCTGCCGTTTAGATGCGTGTTCCGCTTTTCTTCTTAATTCCCAAACCAATTAAATGCTTACATTTGCTAAATTATTTTCCTGCCCGCTCCAGCGCAACCCTCTTCCTCCCATGTTGTGAATCATGCAGTGTAGAAGGAAGGCATTCGCCCAATGTATCTGGGTCACGAACTTTGACCCGGCTATTTAATTAGGCTCACTTGGAAGTTAATCACCGCCCAGCACCCATCCAAAACATCGTCCCCACCCCAGCTTCTCCAGTTTCTGCATATCTGTAAAGTAAGCAAATGGGATACTTGCATTTATTAGCCAAGGCGTAGAATATAAGAGCAGGGAAACATTGAAGATGCATTTAGATGAACACTTCAAACGCCATAGTTCACAAGGGTATAGACCAAGTGCTGGAAAGTGGGAGAGAATAGATAGATGCTTGATTGCCGGCGGAGACATGACAGGCCTCGGGTCTCTTTCTGTACTGCAAAATGCTATGACTCTAACTGGAGCTCCTCAACTCTGTTCCCAAGTTGGCGAATCTCCTTTGGAGGCCAAAAGCTCTTCTTAAAGAATTAGCACCATGCATGTATTGCTATATTTTATTCGTGTAACTTATAAAGCTGAGGATTCTCTACTTTTTTTAAAACCCTCATCGGTTTGTCACGTCAAAGCTGTGTGAGTTTGTCACGTCAAAGCTGTGTGAGTACGTGAAACACTGCTACAATCTATCCATCTACTGAAGACCTGTGATGCAGTGCGTAATAAGGGTGGAGATCTAGTTCATCATTTTCAACCGTCTCCTCACCCTCCCCTTCACACATTATATTTTCTATTCATTTATGGGATGTGAGTGTCGCTGGCTAGGTCAGAATTTATTTCTCATCCCTAGTTGCTTTCAGAATATGGTGGTGAGCTGCCTTTTTGAACCGCTGCAGTCCCCGAGGCGTAGGTACATTCACAGGGCTGTTCGGGAGGGAATTGCAGGATTTTGAACCAACGATAGCGAAGGAACAGTGATATATTTCCAAGTCAGGATGGTGAATGACTTGGAGGACTAATTCTAGGTGGTGGTGTTCCCATGTGTCACCTGCCCTTCTCCTTATATAACAGTCGTGGGTTTGGAAGGTGCTGCCTAAGGAACCTTGGGGTGTTCCTGCAGTGCATCTAATAGATGGTGCACACAACTGCCACTGCTCGTCGGAGGTGGAGGGAGGGAATATTTGTAGAAGAGGTGCCAGGCAAGCGGGGCTGCTTTGTCCTGGATGGAGTTGACCCTATTGAGTGTTGTTGGAGCTGCACTCATCCAGGCAAGTGGAGAGTATTCTATCACAATTCTGACTTGTGCCTTGTTGATAGGCTTGCTGGGTCAGGAGGTGAGTTACTCGCCGTAGTATTCCCGGCCTCTGACCTGATTATGTAACACGTTATTTATATGGCGGACCCAGTTGAATTTCTTGGTCCATGGCAAGCCCGCAGGATGTTGATAGTGGAGGATTCAGTGATGGTAATGTTTAGGGTATCCTGCAGAAGAAACACTGTGAGGCCGGCTGATTGATTCTGGTGACCCTGCTGCTGAGGAAATGAGGAAATGATCCGTTGGATCTGAAAACCTTTAAAGAGCCAATGGGATTTACGCTGCCAGACCACTAACAAGGCACCGGAAGTGCATCACCAAAATCGTCACAATGCCTATTGCCCTGTGGTTCACACAGGAGGCGCATCCATCTAATACCTGCCTTGTAAGCGAGGGACTAATGAATAGCATGTATTTAAAATGTAATAGTACAGACAATAATTCAAGTCTATTCAGTGGGTCCTCAGGGAGTTTGTGAACTTATATAATGTATTATACAATATATTAGAACACTAGGGGGGAATTACACAGTCAGGATAAAGACACCAACCAGCAACATGCTGATGTGGCAGAAGACACAAACGCTGCTAAGGAAAGTCTTACCTTGTGATAAACGCCACCTGTAAGGTCTTCAATCACATGTTTTTTTAGTCTAACTTGGTTTTCTAAGACCTAAAGATGCAGTCACAACCAACAGTGTTGGCAACAGGGGAGGAGATTAGGGAAAGAGCCCAAGGAAGATACGTGTAGAAAATACCCACTCAGCTTGGGTGAACACCTGTAACTTAAAGTTTAAAAGTGTGAAGCAGGTAATGTTCAAATGTAAATAATGCCTTGCCTAAATGATCTACAATGTATAAATATCGCAGGTTTTCTCAGTTAGGTAGTGTCAGCTCCAGAGACCCTTCACTGACGTTGTGCTCTCCTAACGCATTAGTTAATAAACGATCATTTTGTACCTGAGTCGCCACAGCTATGTTTGTATAATAGTTCAGCACCTTCTCCTTCAACATGTGCACGTCAGAAAGACGGAAAGCGTCATACTTGGCGGCCCAACACACCGGCTCCAGCACTTAATTAGATCCGGTTGAGCATCGCCACAATTCCACTTTTACACCCCACCACCAGAGACCCCTTGATTTATTTGGATCCAACAGTGTTTCAATCTTAGGTTCGAATATATTTCACAACTACCTACGCACAGCCTGACAGATAGAGACTTTACTGTGACTTCAGTGAAGATAGTTGTAAGTACAAACTTTGTACCTCAGACATTACTTTTACAAGCCGTTTGTTTTGTTGATCCCTAATTGGGAAATCCCTGTGTTTTAGGGTCGTATTCGTATGCTTATATCAGACATTTGTGCTCCCACTAATCCTTCCATATTTACTCATTTTCCATCTTTGCTTCCCTTACAAGATTGTCTCTACTTTTATTTCGTTATTCTGATTTATTTCGTATGACGTCCAATGATGGAAAGTGATTTTTTTAAGGACTTAAGACATGGGAGCAGAAAGTAACTCGTAAGATCCATCGAACCTGCTCCTCTATTAACGACCCTTGGTGACCATCTGTCATAGAATAGTTATGGCGCAGAAGGAGGTCATTTCGGGAACAGTGACCATAATTCATTAAGTTTTAAGGTACTGTTGGATAAATATAAGAGTAGTCCTCAGGTAAAGGTGCTAAAATGGGGAAGGCTAATAATAACAACATTCGGCAGGAATGGAAGAATTTAGATTGGGGGCGGATGTTTGAGGGTAAATCAACATCTGGCATGTGGAAGGCTTTCAAATGTCAGTTGATGGGAATTCAGCACCGGCATGTTCCTGTGAAGAAGAAATATAAGTATGGCAAGTTTGGGGAACCTTGGATAGCGCGGATAACGAGGAATATTGTGAACCTAGTCCAAAAGAAAAAGGAAACATTTGAAAAGGCTGGGAGCAGATAATGACCGTCAGGAAGATAAGTAAAATAGGAAGGAACTTAAACAACCAATAAGGAGGGCTAAAAGTGGTCACTAAAAGCCATTGGCAAACAGGGTTATGGAAAATTCAAGGTTTTACACGTGTTTAAAGAGGTACTGAATGAGTACTTTGCATCAGTCTTCACCAAAGAGAATAAGTAGCTTGGTGGATGATGAGTCTGGGGAAGGATGGGTAGATAGTCAGGGTCACATTGAGATCAAAAACGAGGAGGTGTTCGGTGCTTTGAAAAACATTAAGGTACATAAGTCCCCACTGCCCGATTGAAACTACCGCAGAATACTGAGGGAGGAAATTGCTGGGGCCTTGACAGAAATCTTTGTATCTCACTGGTTATAAGTGGGGTCCCAAAGGACTGGGGAACAGCTAATGTTGTTCCTTTGTTTAAGAAGAGTAGCAAGGATAATCCAGGAAATTACAGGCCGGTGAGCATTACATCAGTGCTGGGGAAATTAGAGAGGATTCTTCGAGACAGGATTTACCCCCATTTGGAAGCAAATGGAAGTATTAGCGAGAGGGTGCATAGTTTAGTGAAGGGGAGATCCAGTCTCACTAACGTGATCGAGGTTTTTGAGGATGTAATGAAGATGATTGATGAAGGTAGGGCAGTGGATGTTGTCTATGTGGACTTCAGTAAGATCTTTGACAAGGTCCCTCATGGCAGACTGGTACAGAAGGTAAAGTCACACGGCATCAGAGGTGAACTGACAAGATGGATACATAAGAACATAAGAACTAGGAGCAGGAGTAGGCCATCTGGCCCCTCGAGTTTGCTCCACCATTCAATGAGATCATGGCTGATCTTTTGTGGACTCAGCTCCACTTTCCGGCCCGAACACCATAACCCTTAATCCCTTTATTCTTCAAAAAACTATCTATCTTTATCTTAAAAACATTTAATGAAGGAGCCTCTACTGCTTCACTGGGCAAGGAATTCCATAGATTCACAACCCTTTGGGGGAAGAGGTTCCTCCTAAACTCAGTCCTAAATCTACTTCCCCTTCTTTTTAGGCTATGCCCCCTAGTTCTGCTTTCACCCGCCAGTGGAAACAATCTACCCGCATCTATCCTATCTATTCCCTTCATAATTTTATACGTTTCTATAAGATCCCCCCTCATCCTTCTAAATTGCAACGAGTACAGTCCCAGTCTACTCAACCTCTCCTCGTGATCCAACCCCTTCAGCTCTGGGATTAACCTAGTGAATCTCCTCTGCACACCCTCCAGTGCCAGTACGTCCTTTCTCAGGTAAGGAGACCAAAACTGAACACAATACTCCAGGTGTGGCCTCACTAACACCTTATACAATTGCAGCAGAACCTCCCTAGTCTTAAACTCCATCCCTCTAGCAATGAAGGACAAAATTCCATTTGCCTTCTTAATCACCTGTTGCACCTGAAAACCAACTTTTTGGGACTCATGCACTAGCACACCCAGGTCTCTCTGCACAGCAGCATGTTTTAATATTTTATCATTTAAATAATAATCCCTTCTGCTGTTATTCCTACCAAAATGGATAACCTCACATTTGTCAACGTTGTATTCCATCTGCCAGACGCTAGCCCATTCACTTAGCCTATCTAAATCCCTCTGCAGACTTCCAGTATCCTCTGCACTTTTTGCTTTACCACTTATCTTAGTGTCGTCTGCAAACTTGGACACATTGCCCTTGGTCCCCAACTCCAAATCATCTATGTAAATTGTGAACAGTTGTGGGCCCAACATTGATCCCTGAGGGACACCACTAGCTACTGATTGCCAACCAGAGAAACACCCATTAATCCCCACTCTTTGCTTTCTATTAATTAACCAATCCTCTATCCATGCTACTACTTTCCCCTTAATGCCATGCATCTTTATCTTATGCAACAACCTTTTGTGTGGCACCTTGTCAAAGGCTTTCTGGAAATCCAGATATACCACATCCATTGGCTCCCCGTTATCTACCGCACTGTTAATGTCCTCAAAAAATTCCACTAAATTAGTTAGGCACGACCTGGCCTTTATGAACCCATGCTGCGTCTTCCCAATGGGACAATTTCCATCCAGATGCCTAGCTATTTCTTCCTTGATGATAGATTCCAGCATCTTCCCTACTACCGAAGTTAAGCTCACTGGCCTATAATTACCCACTTTCTGCCTACCTCCTTTTTTAAACAGTGGTGTCACGTTTGCTAATTTCCAATCCGCCGGGACCACCCCAGAGTCCAGTGAATTTTGGTAAATTATCACTAGTGCATTTGCAATTTCCCTAGCCATCTCTTTTAGCACTCTGGGATGCATTCCATCAGGTCCAGGAGACTTGTCTGCCTTTAGCCCCATTAGCTTGCCCATCACTACCTCCTTGGTGATAACAATCCTCTCAAGGTCCTCACCTGTCATAGCCTCATTTCCATCAGTCACTGGCATGTTATTTGTGTCTTCCACTGTGAAGACCGAACCAAAAAACCTGTTCAGTTCCTCAGCCATTTCCTCATCTCCCATTATTAAATCTCCCTTCTCATCCTCTAAAGTACCAATATTTACCTTAGCCACTCTTTTTTGTTTTATGTGTTTGTAGAAACGTTTACTATCTGTTTTTATATTCTGAGCAAATTTACTCTCATAATCTATCTTACTCTTCTTTATAGCTTTTTTAGTAGCTTTCTGTTGCCCCCTAAAGATTTCTCAGTCCTCTAGTCTTTGCTACTTTGTATGTTTTTTCCTTCAATTTGACACTCTCCCTTATTTCCTGAGATATCCACGGTCGATTTTCCCTCTTTTTACCGTTCTTCCTTTTTGTTGATATAAACCTTTGCTGAGCACTGTGAAAAATCACTTGGAAGGTTCTCCACTGTTCCTCAACTGTTTCACTATAAAGTCTTTGCTCCCAGTCTACCTTAGCTTGTTCTTCTCTCATCCCATTGTAATCTCCTTTGTTTAAGCACAAAACTCTAGTGCTTGATTTTACCTTCTCACCCTCCATCTGTATTTTAAATTCCACCATATTGTGATCGCTCCTTCCGAGAGGATCCCTAACTATGAGATCCTGAATCAATCCTGTCTCATTACACAGGACCAGATCTAGGCCCGCTTGGTCCCTCGTAGGTTCCATTACATACTGTTCTCGGAAACTATCGCGGATACATTCTATAAACTCCTCCTCAAGGCTGCCTTGACCGACCTGGTTAAACCAATCAACATGTAGATTAAAATCCCCCATGGTAACTGCTGTACCATTTCTACATGCATCTGTTATTTCTTTGTTTATTGCCTGCCCCACCATAATGTTACTATTTGGTGGCCTATAGATTACTCCTATCAGTGACCTTTTTCGCCTTACTATTCTGGATTTCCACCCAAATGGATTCAACCTTATCCTCCATAGCACCGATGTCATCCCTTACTGTTGCCCGGATGTCATCCTTAAATAACAGAGCTACACAACCTCCCTTACCATCCACTCTGTCCTTCCGAAAAGTTTGATACCCTCGGATATGTAACTCCCAGTCGTGACCATCCTTTAACCATGTTTCAGTAATGGCCACCAAATCACAGTCATTCACGATGATTTGCGCCATCAACTCATTTACCTTATTCCGAATACTACGAGCATTCAGGTAAAGTACACTTATGTTGGCTTTTTACCTCTGTTCTGAATCTTAACACGTCGATCAGTAACCTCTCCTAAGTTATATTTCCTCTTAACTTTTCTCCTAATTTTCTTTGTCGTTCAACCCATATCTTCATGTAAAAACCTGCCGCGTCGCTTACCATTAATGTTTTCACTTCCCGTTTTATTTCTTTTAGTATTCCTGGTCCTATTCACTGAGCTCCCCTCAGTCACTGTACCTTGTACTGTCGCCCTTTTTGATTTTTGACTATGGCTTCTCTGCCTTACACATTCCCCTTTACTGCCTTTTATTTCTGTCCCTGTTTTACTACCTTCCAACTTCCTGCAGCGGTTCCCATCCCCCTGCCACATTAGTTTAAACTCTCCCCAACAGCTCAAGCAAACACCCCCCCTAGGACATCGGTTCCAGTCCTGCCCAGGTGCAGACCGTCCGGTTTGTACTGGTCCCACCTCCCCCAGAACTGGTTCCAATGTCCCAGGAATTTGAGCCCTCCCCTCTTGCATCATCTCTCGAGCCACGTATTCATCCTCTCTATCCTGACATTCCTACTCTGACTAGCTCGTGGCACTGGTAGCAATCCTGAGATTACTACCTTTGAGGTCCTACTTTTTAGTTTAACTCCTAGCTCCCTAAATTCAGCTTGTAGGACCTCGTCCCGTTTTTTATCGTTGGTGCCTATGTGCACCACGACAGCTGGCTGTTCACCCTCCCCCCCCCCCCCCCCCCAGAATGTCCTGCAGCCGCTCCGAGACATCCTTGAACCTTGCACCAGGGAGGCAACATACCATCCTGGAGTCTCGATTGCGTCCGCAGAACCGCCTGTCTATTCCCCTTACAATTAAGTCCCCTATCACTATAGCCCTGCCATTCTTCTTCCTGCCCAGCTGCGCAGCAGAGCCAGCCACGGTGCCATGAACCTGGCTACTGCTGCCTTCCCCTGGTGAGCCATCTCCCTCAACAGTATCCAAAGCGGTATATCAGTTTTGCATGGAGATGACCGCAGAGGACACCTGCACTGCCTTCCTACTCTTGCTCTGTCTTTTGGTCACACATTCCCTATCTCCCTCAGTACCTTTCACCTGCGGTGTGACCAACTCGCTAAACGTGCTGTCCACGACGTCCTCTGCATCGCGGATGCTCCAAAGTGAGTCCATCCGCAGCTCCAGAGCCATCAAGTGGTCTAACAGGAGCTGCAGCTGGACACACTTCTTGCACGTGAAGGAGCCAGGGACAGTGGACGTGTCCCTGAGCTCCCACATCGCACACGAGGAGCATGACACGGGTCTGAGATCTCCTGCCGTGTCTTAAACCTTCGGTTAACTTCAACAACTACAATTTCAACAACAAAAAACAAAGAAAAAATAAATAAATATACCAATGAAAAGAAACAGAAAAACAGAAACACTACTTACCAGTCACTTACCAGGGATATAAAGCACTTCCTCCCCACCCAGCTTCGAATTCCCACCTAGATTCAAATGCCCAAACTCACTCTTTGCTGCCTCACTCTGGCTGTGTCTTCTCTGGCTCACTGGGAGAACTCACAGAATACAGAACTGGCTCGGTCATAGAAGACAGAGGGTAGCAGTGGAAGGGTGCTTTTCTGAATGGAGGGTTGTGACTAGTGGTGTTCCGCAGGGATCAATGATGGGACCTTTGCTGGTTGTAGAATATATAAATGATTTGGAGGAATATATTACTGGTCTCATTAGTAACTTTGCGGACAACACAAAGGTTGGTAGAATTACGGACAGTGATGAGGACTGTAAGAGGATACAGCAGGCTATAGATCGGTTGAAGACTTGGGAAGAGAGGTTGTAGATGGAGATTAATCCAGGCAAATGTGTTCATGCATTATGGAAGGTCCAATACATGTAGGAAATATCCAGTAAATGGCAGAACCCTTAAGAGTATTGACAGGCAATAGGGATCTAAGTGTACAGCTCCACACTTTACTGAAAGTAAAGGTGGAGAAGGTAGTCAAGAGAGCGTATGGCATTCTTGCCTTCATTGCCCTGGGCATTGAGTATAAAAATTGGCAAGTAATGCTGCAGCTGTATAGGACATTAGTTAGGTCACACTTGCAATGTAGTCGCCACACTACCAGAGGATGTGAAGACTTTGGAGAGGGCACAGAAAGGGTTTAACCAGGATGTTTCCTGGTATGGAGGGTATTAGCTATGAGGAGGTTTTGTTCTCGCTGGAACGATGGAGGATGAGGGGCGACCTGATAGGCGTACAAAATTATGAGTGGTGTGGACAGTATGGATAATCAGAAGCTTTTTCCCTGGGTGGAATAGTCAATTAGAACTTACAGTGCAGAAGCAGGCCACCCGGTCCATCGACTCAGTAAAGAGCACCCTACTTAAGCCCACAGCTCCACCCTGTCCCAGTAACCCGACCTTACCATTTTGGACATTAACGGCAATTTAGAATGGCCAATGCACTTACCCTGCACATCTTTGGACTATGGGAGGAAACCGGAGCACCTGGAGGAAATCCACGCAGACACGGTGAGAACATGCAGAGTCCGCACAGATAGTGTCCCAAGCTGGGAATCGAACCTGGAACCCTAGCGCTGTGAAGCAACAGTGTTAACCACTGTGCTACCGTGCCTCCCCCTAGGAGACATTGGTTTAAGGTGCAAGGGGCAAAGTTTAGAGGAGATGTGCAAGGGAAGCTTTTTACACAGAAGGTAGTGGGTGCCTGGAACACGCTGCCGGAGGAGGTGGTGGAAACAGGTACGATAGTGACGTTAAAGGGGCATCTTGACAAATACATGAATAGGATGGGAATAGAGGGATATGGACCTCGAAAGTGTAGACGAGTTAGGTTAGATGGGCAGCATGATCAGCGCAGCCTTGGAGGGCCAAAGGGCCTGTTACAGTGCTATACTTTTCTTTGTTCTTATTTGACGCAATGTGTCTGCACCAGCACCCCAACTGAGCATCATGACTTAGTGCCAATCCCCTGCCTTTTCCCCGTACCTCTGCACATTGTTTCAATCCAATTAATCGTCGAATGCCCTCTTGAAACCTTCGATTGAACCTCCCTCCACCACACTTCCAGGCAGTGAATTGCAGATCCCAACCACTCGTTGTGTGGAAACAAAGACAAAGAACAAAGAAAGATTACAGCACAGGAACAGGCCCTTCGGCCCTCCAAGGCTGCGCCCATCCAGATCCTCTATCTAAAACTGTCGCCTATTTTCTAAGGATCTGTATCCCTCTGCTCCCTGCCCATTCATGTATCTGTCTAGATACATCTTAAATGACACTATCGTACCCGCCTCTACCACCTCAGCCGGCAATGCGTTCCAGGCACCACCACCCTCTGCGTAAAGAACTTTCCCCGCATATCTCCCTTAAACTTTTCCCCTCTCACCTTGAACTCGTGACCCCTAGTAATTGAGTCCCCCACTCTGGGAAAAAGCTCCTTGCTATCCGCCCTGTCTATACCTCTCATGATTTTGTAGACATCAATGAGGTCCCCCCCTCAACCTCCGTCATTCTAATGAAAAGAATCCTAATCTACTCAACCTCTCTTCATAGCTAGCGCCCTCCATACCAGGCAACAGCCTGGTGAACCTCCTCTGCACCTTCTCCAAAGCATCCACACCCTTTTGGTAATGTGGCGATCAGAACTGCATGCAGTATTCCAAATGTGGCCGAACCAAAGTCTTACATCTGTAACATGACCTGCCAACTCTTGTACTCAATGCCCCTTCCGATGAAGGAAAGCATGCCGTATGCCTTCTTGACCACTCTATCGGCCTGCACAGCCGCCTTCAGGGTACAATGGACCTGAACACCCAGATCTCTCTGTACATCAATTTTCCCCAGGGCTTTTTCATTTACCGTATAGTTCGCTCTTGAGTTTGGTCTTCCAAAATGCATCACCTCGCATTTGCCTGGATTGAACTCCATCTGCCATTTCTCCGCCAAACTCTCCAATCTAGCTATATTCTGTTGTATTCTATGACAGTCCCCTTCATTATCTACTACTCGACCAATCTTAGTGTCATCTGCAAACGTGCTAATCAGACCACCTATACCTTCCTCCCGATCATTTATGTATATCACAAACAACAGTGGTCCCAGCACGTATCCCTGTGGAATACCACTGGTCACAGTTATCCATTTTGAGAAACTCCCTTCCATACTACTCTCTGTCTCTTGTTGCCCAGCCACTTCTTTATCCATCTAGCTAGTGCACCCTGGACCCCATGAGACTTCACTTTCTCCATCAGCCTACCATGGGGAACCTTATCAAATGCCTTACTGAAGTCCATGTCTATGACATCGACAGCCCTTCCCTCGTTTTGTCACATCACATTTGCTTCTTTTGAAAATCACTTTATAATTTTGCCCTCTCTCATTTTCAATCGTTTTACGAACAGGAACTATTCTTCTCTATCTACCCCCCCCCCCCCCCCCGCCATGATTTTGAACATCTCTATCAAAGGGTCATCTGGATTCGAAACGTTCGCTCTTTACTCTCCCGGCAGCTGCTGCCAGACCTGCTGAGATTTTCCAGCATTTTCTCTTTGGTGTCAGATTCCAGCATCCGCAGTAATTTGCTTTTATCTCTATCAAATCATCTCTTAGCCTTCTCCTCTCCAGTGAGAACAGTCCCAATCTCTCCAATCCACCCTCATAACTGAAGCCATTATTCCTGGAACCATTATTGTAAGCCTCGAATGAACTCTCTCCAATGCGTTCGCATCCTTCCCATAGTGAGGTGTCCAGATCTGCACATAATCCTTCGGACCGGTTTAGCTCTGTTGACTGGACAGCTGTCCGTGATGCAGAATAAGGCCATCAGTGCGTGTTCAGCTTATTCATCAGGACCTTGCCTTCTCGCCCTTGCCTGAGACGTTCTGTTGCTTAGATTAAATAACCACCAGTCCAGCAAAAACCACCAGTCCAGCTCTCCCCTCAAAGGGGAAAGCAGTAGATGGTCATCTGGGACTATGGTGACTTACTTTATACAATAGTCCACACGAAGTCGAACTCGTGTCTTCTGTACGTTCATCATAACCTCATTGCTCTTGTTCTGTACAAACTCCATTTTCCGATCCTATGCCAAAATCACCTGATTTGCTTTTAACCCGTAAATCTAGCAATCACTTGTAAAAACTCTTAGAATCGCAGTTTATGGACTTCCGGTGGCGGGGGTGTGCTGAGAAGTTGCACATTAGGTGGCTCTACTCCCACGAACCTCAAAAATAGGCTATTTTCACCCTAATTAGACCGCTAACACCAATGAAAAACATCCCCGCACCTCTACCAACAACACAACGAGAGGAAAATGCCAAACAGCAGCCAGTCCAGAGGCCGCGTGGAAACCAAGAGCAAATAAAGCCGAGATAGACCAACGACTGAGCCCATCAATACGCGAGGCATTGAAGCTCTGGCCTCGCGAGAGCGGGAAGGACCGGTCCCCCGCGCAAGGAGAGGACCCCCCCACCCCCCCCCCCCCCCCCGCCCGTCCCACCACACACAGACACACACCAGGGGCTGAGTGAAGGATGTTCCTCTCAAGATAATTGAGAGAATATCAGGAAGAGACAAAATCAGATATTCAAGCTGCGGTCAAGGGTGTGGTTTCGGAAGCTCTGGCAACTATGCAGGCGGTCCTAGACAAGGCAGAGAGACGACTGGAAGCTCAGGAATATTCTGTTAAGGAGCGGGGAAAAGCCGTAACTGAGCAAGGCAAACGGATCGTCGCCCGAGAGAAAGAGATGGTCGGGCCACAGGGAGTCTGAAGGGGGAAATCGAAGGCCAAGAGAACTGGATGAGGTCCCAAAACCTACAGATCATGGGCCTGCCGAAGTGCAGCGAAGGTAGGAACTTCACTGACTATGTGGCCCAAATGCTCGGCAACCTGATGGGAACATTTAGCTTCCCCAGCCCACCAGCAATGGACACGCACATTGGTCGCTTCGCCCAAAGCCCAGAGCCGATGAACAGCCAAGGGCGATAATCGCCAAAATGCACCAGTACCAAGGCCGAGAATGAATCCTCCACTGGGCGAGACAAACTAAGAACTGTAACTGTTCTGGTCTTGCCCCAAACTTGCTGGGTACTGGACAGTCTTTTTCGAGGGGACGAGGGTAGAGCCATGCCCAAGGGTGGAACTTCGGGGTCTCAGAGCAGCCAGATATATTTATATGGAGTAGGGCCGAAGCTCTTGCCTGTACCTCTCTAATCGCCCACCGGAGAATCCTGCTCCATTGGTTTTCATTTGAGTGTTCGTTCCTCAATTGATTTTTTTCTCTTCTAGAATAGTTTGTTCAAAGGGTTTGCTGTTGCTTGTGGTGGTAATGTCACTGGACTAGCAATCCAGCCGCCTAGTCTAATGTTCTTGGGACATGTGTTCAAATGCACGCACGGGAGCTGGTGGAATTTAAGTTCAATTAAGAAAATCTGGAATATTATGTTCTTCTCAATAATGGTGAGGATGAAACTAGCATCGATTGTTACAAAATCCCATCTGGTTCACTGATGTCCTTCAGGGAAGGAAATCTGCCATCTTTACCCGGTCTGACCTACAGGAGACACCAGTCTACATGTGACTCATTTTCCCTCTGAAATTATAGATTATAGATTATAGAATTTACAGTGCAGAAGGAGGCCATTCGGCCCATCGAGTCTGCACCGGCTCTTGGAAAGAGCACCCCACCCAAGGTCAACACCTCCACCCTATCCCCATAACCCAGTAACCCCACCCAACACTAAGGGCAATTTTGAACACTAAGGGCAATTTAGCATGGCCAATCCACCTAACCTGCACATCTTTGGACTGTGGGAGGAAACCGGATCACCCGGAGGAAACCCACGCACACACGGGGAGGACGTGCAGACTCCGCACAGACAGCGACCCAAGCTGGAATCGAACCTGGGACCCTGGAGCTGTGAAGCAATTGTGCTATCCACAAGGCTACCGTGCTGCCCCAATGGCTGAGGAAGGCACTCAGTTTAAAGGCAATAAGGGATGGGTAATGAATGCTAGCCCAGCCAGCGACGCACACATCCTGTGGAATAAGAAAAACGTTCTGTCAGGCTTTTACCTACCTCTGCATTTGACATTGCTGAAGATTAGGAACATGATTCAGAAACTGCACATCGTTCATTTCACTCATATGCCGAGAGGATCCTTCACTAAATAATGCTGCTCCATTGTCGAACATTAGATCTAAAAGAGACATTCCCTCCCTAGCTCAACATACTTTTCAACAAAACTGTCTCAAATGAAGTTCGCTTTATGGTTTCAGCTACTCTTCAGGGGGTAGAGGGTATCCATAGATATAAATGATATATAATAGATAATAGATATAAATGGGGATGATATAATTGGGATTGCGGAGGCATGACTGCAGGGTGAACAGGGATGGGAACTGAATGTCCCAGGGTTTTCAGTATTTAGGAAGGACAGGCAGAAAAGAAAAGGTGGTGGTGTGGCACTGCTGGTTAAAGAGGAAATTAGCAGAGTAGTGAGAAAGGGTATTACCTCTGACAATGATGAATCTGTATGGGTAGAATTGAGAAATACCAAGGGACAAAAAACATCAGTGGGTGTCATATATAGACCCTCAAACTGCAGTGGTGAGTTTGGAAATGGCATTAAACGAGAAATTAGAGATGCATATAATAAGGGAATATCGGTGATCATGAGTGATTTTAATCTTCACATAGATTGGACACATCAAATTTGCCACAATGCCATAGAGGAGGAATTCCTGGAGTGTATACGGGATGCTTTCCTTGACCAATATATGGAGGAACCAACCAGAGAGCAGGCCATCTTAGACTGGATACTGTGTAATTAGAAGGGAGTCATTGCCAATCTGGCTGCATGAGACCCATTGGGGATGAGCGACCATAACATGATAGAATGTTTTATCAAGATGAAGAGTGAAGTAGTTGATTCGGACACGAGGGTGCTGAACCTTAATAAAGGGAACTATGAAGATATGAGGCGTAAGTTGGCCTTGATAGATTGGGGAGAGTTACTTAAAGGAATGACAGTGGATAGACAATGGCAAACATTCAAGGAACGCATGGGGGAACTTCAGCAACTGTTCATTCCTGTCTGGCACAAAAGCAAAGGGGGTAAGAGGGCCAATCCATGGCTTACGAAGGAATTTAGAAATAGTATCCGATACAAGGAAGAAGCATACATATTGGCCAAGAAAAATAATAGGTCTGAGAATTGGGAGCATTTTAGAATTCAGCAAAGAAGGACGAAGGGGTTGATTAAGAAGGGGAAAGTAAAGTACGAAAGGAAGCTTGTAGGGAACATAAAGACTGACACTAAGAGTTTCTACAGATATGTGAAGAGAAAGAGATTGATAAAGAGAACTGCAGGGCCCCTACAGACAGAAACAGGGGAATACATAATGGGACAAAGAAATGGCTGAGCAATTGAATACATACTTTGGTTCTGTCCTCACAGAAGAGGACACAAATCAGATACCAGAAGTTTTGGTGAATGAAAGGTTTAGTGAGACGGAAGAACTGAGGCAGATCGACATTAGTAGAGAAATGGTGCTGGGAAAATTGATGGGATTCAAGGCGGATAAATCCCCAGGGCCTGGGAATCTGCACCTAGAGTGCTTAAGGAGGTGGTTCTGGAAATATTGAATGCATTGGAGGTCATCTTCCGGGATTCTATTGACTCTGGAACTGTCCCTCCAGATTGGAGGGTCGCTCACGTCACTCCGATATTCAAAAAGGGAGGCAGAGAGAAAGTAGGGAATTATAGACCAGTAAGCCTCACATCGGTAGTGGGGAAAATGCTTGAGTCCATTATCACGGACTTCATCGCGGAACATTTAGAAAACAGTGGCAGGATCAGTCAGTCGTCATGGATTTATGAAGAGAAAATCATGCTTGACAAATCTGTTGGAATTTGAAGATGTAACCAGTACAGTTGACAAGGGGGAGCCAGTCGATGTGGTATAATTGGACTTTCAGAAGGCATTAGACAAAGACCTGAAAAAGAGATTATTGTGCAAAATTAAAGCACATGAGATTGGGGGAAATGGATTGAGATGGATAGAAAACTCGTTGACAGAGAGGAAACAAAGAGTAGGGATTAATGGGTCCTTTCCAAATTGTTAGGCAGTAACTAATGGGGTACCGCAGGGATCAGTGCTGGGACCTCAGCTATTCACAATATATGTTAATGATTTGGATGAGGGAACAAAATGTAACATCTCAAAGTTTGCAGATGATACCAAGTTAGGTGGGGGGTGAATTGTGACGAGGATGCAGGGATCCTACAGCATGATCTGGACAGGTTGGGCGAGTGGGCAATTCAATGGCAGATGCAGTACAATTTGGATAAGTGTGAGGTTATTCACTTTGGAAGCAAAACCAGGAAGGCAGATTACTACCTGAATAGTTGAAAATGAGGAGAGGGGAGTGTGCAGCGGGACCTGGGTGTCCTTGTGCACCATTCGCTGAAGGTAAGCATGCAGGAGCAGCGGGCGGTAAAGAAGGCTAAGGGTATGTTGGCCTTCATTGCGAGAGGTTTTGAGTATAGAAGCAGGGATGTGTTGCTGCAATTGTACAGGGCCTTGGTGAGGACACACCTAGAGTATTCTGTGCAGTTTTGGTCTCCTTCTCTGAGGAAGGATGTTCTTGCTCTCGAGGGAGTGCAGCGAAGGTTTACCACACTGATTCCAGGGATGGCGTGACTGTCATATGAGGAGAGAATGATTAGGTTGGGATTGTTCTCGCTGGAGTCCAGAAGAATGAGGGGGGATCACACAGAGACTTACCAAATTCTAACAGGACTAGGCAGGGTGGATGCCGGGAAGATGTCAGCAATGATGGTGTGTCTATAACGAGGGGTCACAGTCTGAGGATTCAGGATAAACCATTTCGGACAGAGATAAGGAGACATTTCTTCACACAAAGAGTGGTGAGCCTATGGAATTCATTGCCACAGGAAGTAGTTGATGCTAAAACTTTGAATATATTCAAGAGGCGGCTGGATGTAACACTTGGGGAGAATGGGATCAAAGGTAAGGGGAGAAATCAGGATCCGGCTATTGAGTTGGATGATCAGCCATGATTGTAATGAATGGCGGTGCAGGCTCGAAGGGCCAAAAGACCTGCTCCTGCCTTCTATGTACCTATGCATCTATGTCACAAGGTTGTGAGTTCGGTTCCTATCTCAGGCACTCGAACCTGGAACCTTTACTAAATGGTACTGTTGCAGGTGGTTCACCGGCAGCTATTCAACTATAGTGTACTTCACTCTGCAGCTGACCAGACTACACTTGGAATTGAGTTTCAGTTCAGAACTCTTATTACATGGCCATGTTCATTGCCAGACCTCCCGTCCAAACTGGCGCTACATTTCCGTGCCATGCACTTGTGTACTTAATGTTCCCAATTCCTGTCCCTACTCTCCTTCCCATTATCTTGTACATTCAACCAGTTTTCATATTTTCCCCGTGGGCCTGCCTGCTCTAACAATGTTTGTTACTAAATGGGCTTTCTGCAGCTGTATTCATCACTGTTATGTTCATGTTCTCTCACATATTCCTAAATTCATCGTTAGCAAATCCCCCCCCCCCCAACCCCCATCATGAGTGAGGGACATTCTTTGATGGTGGTCCCAGTCCAGTCCCTATTCTTTTCTCCACTATCGGTTCCACAATTATAGTCTTTTCTTTATTACGTATCATTGTTGAGGTACTAAACCTAGTTGCCATGTCTACAACGTGTAAAATCAAAATGTTCTTTTCTTGGGCTTGGTCAGGGGGCTGAAGCATTCTAGACCGGGGTTCACCCGGGAAGGCGGGTGACGGGGGGGGGGGGGGCGGGGGGGGGGGGCTGCATCTGTGAGGCCTTGAAGCTATATTTAAATATTATTGGAGACTCATGATACTCATAACAGGTGTAACCACAGCTGCAGATTGTCTGTCCTACCAACACTTCCAGGGCAGAGCCCAACTACCTCATCTATTCTGAAACACCATTTCACTCCCTTCGACTGTGGGGCTTCTATGATTCTCTGATTCTATGAGCAGCCGCGAGCTTCACTGCTGAATGATATTTAAACAGAAGAATTAGCCTTGTTGGTTGTGAGAGTGTTTCACCGCTATAGGATGTGTTTGCTGCTTGCTTGCTCCTGCTGATGCCCGCAGATGCCTGGAGGCTGATGTTGCTGTTTCCTTTCTTCTCTGTAGATGGAAAGAAGGACAATTCTTTCTGGGTCCTGGAACACCGAGCTCAGGGGGACGTATGAGTCCAGAAAGAAATCTGGTTTGAACCAAGAAGATGCTGTGGGACCTGATACATGACATTGTTCCAAATGGGCCACCTGCTAACGCTGCTGAAAAAATGCTTATTCCGATTGCTGATGTGTTCTGTTGCTGGTGTGGCGAGTGCTGCATGTAACTGGCAAGTCACCGCAGGTAAACACACTGAAGGTCAAGAATGTTCAACTGCACCTTGAGCACCAGTGGAATATAATGATGCCAGGATTTGGTTCTGGTAAGATTCTGTGTGTTCTGTGTGGTTCTGTGTGTGCGTGTGTGTGTGTGTGTGTGGAGGGGGGGGGGGGGGCATGCACAGCTGTGGCTCCTGGACAGAGAATGGCACTGATATGTGGAACAAGCAACACCTTGATGGACAGATCATTTCTACGCCAAAGTTCTGGACATTCTCAGACATATCCTCCACTTCTGTTGAGGACACTGCCAGTGGTGATACCTTGTGTTTGTTATTCTTTGAATAATCAAATATAGCTTTGTATTGGAACCAATATAGAACGGTGACTTTTCCTTGTTGTTTAAAATGGTTGCTGGTGTTGATTCTGCAGAGGCTCTCCTCGTGTTGCTGGTGGCAGCCGAGACCGCCAGACCCCGGTGAAGGCAGCAGCGACAATGCACCCTGAATATGTCACCCCATGTGCAGGGGCCATCGCATACGTGGGAGACCCGGCTGCCCATCAGGTTGAGGAGAGGGCTAGAAAGGGAGGCTAGTGACGTGCCAAGATGTACAGGCATCATTGGTCATTCAATGAGATAATGGACAGCATGTGATGCATAAGACTCCGTCTCAGGAGAGAGGCAGTGCGGCACATCTGCCAAATCCTCGTTGTCGTGGCACCCATGGAGGAGGAGGAACACACCTGCTCCAGGTGGCTGTGAAGGTCAACATGGCCCTCAATCTTTATTCCACTGGTTCATTCTACGGCTCGATGCGTCATTTCATAAATTACAGCACACAGGTGTTGGATGATCCGCATGCCTGGGTATCAGACATTATCACCTTTGAGCTGGACCAGGCCCACCAAGATGCCCAGACTGAATGATTTGCTGACTTCGCTGGGATGCTGCAGGTCCAGAGGGTGATCAATGGCACGCATGTCGCCCTGCATGCACTGTTGCACCAGGGAGTGCCCAATATTAGTAGGAAGGGGTTTCACTCCCTAAATGTTCAGATTGTGTTTCACCACTGCCCCCATATCATGCATGTGTGTTCCTGCTACCATTAAGCGTGCATGACAGCCACATGCTGGGGCTCTCGGAATTCCCCGCTCCAGGATGACGGTGTGTCTCTTTGGGGATAAGGGAGAGCCGCTGTCATGACTGATAATACCAGTGCAGAGGCTGAGACTAAGGCAGAATCACGTTTTAATGAGGCCCGCGTTGCCACCCGTGATGTCGCTGTGTGGTGCATCGGGCTGTTGAAAATGCAGTTCTGATGCCAGGGCCTTTCTGCTGGTGCCCTGCAGGACATTCCCCAGATGATGTCCTACTTTGTGGTGGTTTGCTGTGCTCCCACCTATATTCTAGCAGAGCAGCAGCGCGACATGCTGAAGGAGGAGGGACATGTGGCCTACTCCTCTCTTGAATGTCACGTTTGTGTCCTATCATCTGCATCAGCTCTGGGGAAACGTTTTCTGACTGGGACCCTGCTGATTCCTGGAATCCAGTCGACCTCTGGCTACTGTCATCCTTGGATATTCCTGCCTCCACCTGATGTGCCTCAGCAGCTGTGTGGGGCTCGCCAGATTGTGCCCCAGAAGCCTGTCCAGTACTGTCGCCCAATGAGGAGTGGATCTCTGTGCTTGTGGAAGGTGCGGGTGACAGCTGTGCCACTCGCCGGTGGTCTCCCCACAGCTCTTCTCTGAGATAGTCTCTTGAGTGGCGGTAGAAAGGGGTCCTCGGGGACGACTGGATGGTCTGGCCTCGTCAGATGGAGATCCTGCATGACAATGGGCATGTGGTCAGTGAGAGGGAAGCTTCATTTTGTCTGACATGAACAAGTCACTTGAGACAGGTCATCTGGGCGACGGGGCAGTGCATCCTCACATCTCTGGCACAGGCCAACTTCGCTGTCAGTGACTGTTCGCTCCTCGGGAATCCCGCCATCCCCAGGGCTATTACGTCACCGACGGGCGGACTCGATTTTCTGGCATTATGCCCCCAATCATGATAGTTTTCCACTTATTAAGGGTTATCTTCTCCTGTGTTCCACAGTCGGACATTGTGATCCACACGCTTGATGGGTCAGGGGGGCGCACAGCAGGTGACAAGTGTGGACACCGCACCTGGGCATGAAGGTGTTGTATTAGTTGGTGCCGGGGAGTTCTGAGAACAAGAACGAAGATCGGATATGGGGAATGTGCAAGGTTCCAGCCTGCGATTTGTTGGGGGGGGGGGGTTAGGAAATTTGTGGGCTGGCAGCAGAACTGAGGCCAGGAGAGATGTTGTCACTTACCTTGCAGCTAGGTGAACGTCCTTGATCTTCTTCCAACATTGGACGGCGAACCTCCTGATCATGCATCCCACACTGACAGCTGCTGCCATTGCCTCCCAGGTGGCATTGCTGACCCTGCTGCTGGTCCTCCGACCCTTTTGGGGGAACAGGGTGGCCCGCATCTAATTCGCAGCATTGAGAAACCTTGTGAGATCGGCATTGCCAAAGGAAGGAGCACGTTTGCGCGCTGCCATGCATGTTGACTGGGGGTGAGTGGTGATGGAGTGATTCTCGCAGCGAGAACCTGAGGCACGAGTCTAGTGAATCAAATGGCGGCCATACAGTCAGTAATGGCGGGAATCTCACGGGGACACACTTTTGGCACTAAGTGCCATTGAATGTGGTCTGCAATTCTGGAAACACAGCCGTACAGAAACACGCCACCAACCGTCTCCAAACCGACATTTCGAAACCTTTCCATTGCGCCCACAATCAACTATGTGTCTTCTGCTGGTTCTCTGATGCTAAAGGTACTTGCTTAATTTCTTGACAAGAAAAATTTGGATCCATTAATAGAATACAATAGCGTCCAGACACTGAATTGTAAATCCATAGTTTTCCCAAATACGATGACATTGTTGTTTTCCATGTCAAGTTTCATATGTGCTTTGTCATCAATGGTCAGCTCAAAGCAAAGACATTTCAATGGATCTGACATCTGTGCTAATAAAATGATTCCTTCTGGAGATTTTTCAACGAATCTCTACTCTTTCCAGCGATGTAAGGGTATTAAGAACCCCAAATCTGAAACTTGTGGAACTTACAAATTCTTTAACCTTGTTCCAATCTTTGTCACTTAAAGACTCCGGGTAATATCTCAGCCAGTCTATTCCATCCACTGTCTAATACGGCACAATTGAAGAAAGAACTCTGCAACGAGCACCTTCAACACTGGACTGAAACTTTGCATCACTAAGACAACACTTTCTCTTTGGTCAATACCTTTCTCTTCTTCTTTACAGTCTTCTGACTCGTGTTTGGTTTCGAAAGCTGATTATATAACTGATCACAGTTTATTGCTAAATGGAACTTTGAATCACGCCGAAAACACCGAGTGACCACACCCTGGGCATTCCTGGGCTTCATTTTCCTGTTGCCATTTCCGAATTACCTTCTCCTGACATAATATTTAAAGATGTTCCTGTCCTCGTTATTTTGAGTCATATATCTTTCGTATTGACATATGCAGCCTGTTTCTGGACCACTTCACCGCCCAATTAATTTAGTGTTTTCCATGGCTTGTCTTATTGCCGATCAGCCTATTGGTGCTGCCGGGGCGGGAGGGGGGGGGGTGGTATTTGCCCAGGAACCTTTTTAGTGCTTCTGATTTTTGTTATAAAAGGGTGTGTCTTTCTGCAAATTTAGCTCGCATTAAAACCAGAAGCCTGTCCATATTTGTAACTTCAGCACAGTCTAATAATTTTAACATCGGCACTGATTGAGGAATGTATAGCAGAATCTTTGCAGCCTCGCAAACAGTCCACTGAGTTCCATTATATGCTCTTCTATGGCGGTATCCGCTGACTTTTCAAGTCTGACCAAGCCTCAGAAATGATAAAAACGGGTTAAAGGGATATGGGGAACGGGTAGAGAGATGAATTTGAGAGCAGGAAGAGATCAGCCAAGATCTGGTTGAATGGCAGAGCGGGCCTGAAGGGCTGAATTGTCTACTTCTGCTGTATAGAACTTTAGTTAGGCCACACTTGGAGTATAGTGTTCAATTCTGGTCGCCACAAGACCAGAAGGATGTGGGGGCTTCAGAGAGGGTGCAGAAGAGATTTACCAGGATATTGCCTGGTATGGAGGGAATTAGCTATGAGGAGCGGTTCAATAAACTCGGTTTGTTCTCACTGGAACGACGGAGGTTGAGGGGCGACCTGATAGAGATCCACACAATTATGAGGGGCATAGACAGAGTGGACAGTCAGAGGCTTTTTCCCAGGGTAGAGGGGTCAATTACTAGGAGGCATATGTTTAAGGTACAAGGGGCAAGGTTTAGAGGAGATGTACGAGGCAAGTGTTTTACACAGAGGGTAGTGGGTGCCTGGAACTCGCAGGGTGGGGGTGTTCCAGCTCTGCCTAAAATCTGTAATTTAACAGAAATCCGAAATGGCGCAGTAATGTTGTAGCTGCTAAGTAGAAGAATGTAGATCAAAGCAGGCAGCAGGATAGGGATTAAAAGTGAGACACAGGAAAAACAAAATGTTTTCCAACAAGATTCCAATACTGTCTGTGGTGCCAGTCTGTAATGAGGGTAAGATTAGAAATTATCAGTTTGTGAGGTGGGTTGAAGGCCCAATGACAATTGGTAAGGGGGTCTCGGAAAAATCTTGGCGGGGGGGGGGGGGGGGGGCACTATCCATTGTGAACTGACCACCAAGCCTCATGTTGCCTTGTAACCAGTAATTATTATGCTTGGATTGTTTCCAAACGAGGTGGGGTGGGTAACTGTTCAAATTGTGTTAAGAATAGATGATTTCCTATGTTTAGCAAGGAGGCACATGGTCTATCCAGCATCCTACTCCCCCACTAACGTAATAAACTAATGTTTGGAACAGAGTGATTCTTTTTGATTCATTCCTGCTAACAGTGTGGCATTGTGAGCAGGGATCAATCAGTTGCTTAACATCAATGGAATAATGAGTGCATTTCCTCATATTAAGTTTTTTTTTCCAATTAAGGGGCAACTTAGTGCGCCCAATCTACCTACCCTGCACATTTTTGGGTTGTGAGGTGAGACCCACTCGGACATACTCATAATAAGTGTTATCTTATCCCAGGCCTGGTGGTGTCCAGCAACCGACAAATCCCGAATCTGCGGAAGGGTCTGACCAACAGTCAAATGGTGAAATGTAGTTTGTTATATTATGGGCCAGGGTTTAGAGAACCCCAAAGTGTATCATGAAGTTCACCTGACCCACAACCTTTAATAGATTGTGATATGGGGAGCACACGGCCCACTAACAGGTGTGTTACAGCAGAAATGGAAAAGTATTTTTTAAAGCAACACAATGTTTATTCTATGAACTCAAGTTAACATTTTTAAAACATACAGTGAACATCTTAGCAACGAACAATGCAAATACAACTAAGTAATCCTTCATAACTTCCCAAACAACAGCCAGAAGACAAAAGAAACACCTTTTGACAGAAGCACATTAGGTTTACATTCTCTACGGAGAACATTTATAATTCTAAATTCACCAAATGATCAAGAGATAGTATTTTCATGGCAGAGAGAACAGCAGTACATCTGTTTGTCTGGCTTCAGCTCCAACACTGAAAACGAAACCAAAACACACCCTGCAGCAAACAGCCTAAAACGAAAGTTAAAAAGTTGACAGACAGCCCAGCTCCACCCCCTCTCTGACATCACTGCAGTAATAAACACCCATTTCGTTAAGGTACTCTCACTACAGATATTTATATACACACCCATTTATAAACACCCATTTCTTAAAGGTACATTTCTTAAACACCCATTTCTTAAAGGTACTCTCACATGACAGTTAAGAGACGTAGACATTGTCGGGCATTACTTAATCTATTTAAGGCATAGGTCTGTGCAAAAAGTGACAAGCTTGTGACCAGACAGTCGTCCGGGAGATGATCTCCTACAATGTGTTTAAATTACATAATGGGACTCAGTGGCCTAGCATGTTTCTCCGCCCACTGCCCGCCCCTTTTGGTTCTGTAGGATAATTAACCATTTTAGCAGACAGTTGATTTGTCCGAACTCGCCCGAACATTGCCTATCTAAGATTATGTATTGGTCTATGCTAATGTTTATCAGGTTCAATTGTGAATTTGTGGGAATTCAACAAGACCAGTTAAATATGAAATTTTAAGCGTAATCTAGAGGAATTTGGGACAAATGGCCGCATTTTATTGTATTTGGATGAGAATTGATTTAAGATTTTAAATCCACGAAGAATAGCTAATGCCTATAAAATCAGCCATTGGAAATTGACTTCAATTGAATGGAATAAATAACACAAATATTGTTTAGTATCTTTCTGGGGAATTAACCTTGAGTTTTTAATTAAGCCCTTTGGAAATTTAGAACAGAAACCACAAGGATGCCTACGTCAAACTAATCTTGGTTAAAGCACTGAAGTGCAGGTTCCTCTGTTTTTGTGTGTGGTGATATGTGTGCATCTGGTTCCTGTCTGATAGCGTGGTATTGAGACCATAGATTAAGTGGTTTGAGCTAACAGAGGGGAGTGCAATTAACAAACGTTTCTTCTCAAAAGGCGTCACTCGAGATCCATTATTGACTGATGATTCCAGAGCGTTGAATAAACATGTGGAGTCATAATCCTGATACAAATTCACGCCTGTGCGAATAAGATAGATTTAATTGGAAAAGAAAGGTGTAAAGAAGGGATGAGTTAATAAAGTAAGTCGTCGATCATGTTTCTTGTTAAATAAAGAAGGGTGGTGACTTAATGAAGTCTGTGTGAGAAATTTTATTCCACCGCTTTTCCAAACTAGCAGAGAGTTAATCCTTTCCTATTAACAGCTGAAGATGTGTATATATATATATATATTCTTACATGAATTGGGAATTACAAACGTCTAACTTTGACATCTAGTGAGAAGTTACAAAATGCAAAATAGATGGGGGAGTACGAAGTCACATTCACCAGTGTTAAACAAGTCCAAGCAACAGCGCCACCACTATGCCTGCCAGATTTGACATGTTCCCTTCCTCACACATGGCCATAATAATGGGAATTACTACATTGCTGGACTGGCCCAACATTATGGAGATTATAAGCGACCTATTTCTCCACAAGCAATCAAGTTGCTACTGCCTGAAATCAAATAGAAATGTTTGTTTCTGTTTTAAAGATGTTGCAAAGGTATTTCATTGGACTGCAAAGGTTCTCCAGGGTTCCTACTTGGGATAGGGTTAAGTAACTGAGGGTAGATAATAAAGACGAGATACTGAGAGAACATGCAGGCTCCACACAGACAGTGAGCCAAACCCGTAATCGAACCTGGGACCCTGGAGCTGTGAAGCAACAGTGCTATGCACACTGCTACCCATAGTGCCACCGTGCATGAGAACACAGTCCGGGAACTAGTGGAAGCAGACAAACATCCAGCAGTGGCAGCCGTAATGAAAATCAAAGCATATCAAAATGCTGAGAGTCAGGAACAACAGGGATATGAGTTAGCTGACCGAGCAGCTCGGAATGTCGTTTTCTCATTTAGAAAGAAGTCTAAGAACACCAGGTTAAAGTCCAACACGTTTGTTTGGAATCACTAGCTTTCGGAGCGTAGCTCCTTCATCAGGACGCTCCGAAAGCTAGTGATTCCAAACAAACCTGTTGGACTTCAACCTGGTGTTGTAAGACTTCTTACTGTGCTCATCCCAATCCAACGCCGGCATCTCCACATCATGTCCCATTCAGAGAAATTGCATATCAAAAGGATGCAGGACGAGGTCAGCACAGAGGAACGGTCCAAATGGAAACCTCAAGGGGCTTTAATCGGGAGAGATGGAGTATGGAGGAAGGGGATGCAGGTTGTTGTCCCTAACTCCATACGGACTGAATTACTTGAACTATACCAAGAACCAGACCAAACCGGACGAGACGGCATGTTAAACCGCCTGCTTAAAGATTGGTGGTGGGCCGAAGTGGGCAAAGAAAAACCCAGCCATTACCATCGTTGTATCTTATGGTTTTCCATGTTTAGCACACACATAGACAAAAACACACAAGGGGAAAATAGATAAATAAATTACTAAAAGGATAAAGGATCTTTGAAGCACTAGGGTAACTTCTATTTCAGTGTCTTTCTGAGGGTCATTTTTTGTACTTCTTCCATCTCAGCTGGAAATGGTTTTCCCTGGCAAGGCTGTCTACTCTCTGAAGATTCGGGATTATTTCAAGTTTAAAGCAAGGAAGGCAGTGACCAGACTATGATAGAATTTACCCTGCAGTTTGAGAGGGAGATGCTGCAATCAGATGTAACGGTATTACAGTTGAATTAAGGGAACTGCAAAGAAATGCGGGAGGAGCTGGCCAGAGTTGATTGGAAAAGTAGCCTAACAGGAAAGACAGTGGAACAGCAATAGCAGGAGATTTTGGGGGTTATTCGGGAGGCACAACAGAAATTCATCCCAAGGAGGAAGAAACATGCTAAGGGGTGGACAAGGCATCCGTGGCTGACAAGGGGAGTCAGGGACCCAATGAAAGCAAAAGAAAAATAATACAAAGTGGCGAGGTTTAGTGGGAAGCCAGAGGATTGGGGAGCTTTTAAAAGCGAGCAGAGGACAACTAAAAAAAGTAATAAGGTGGGGAGAAGATAAAATAAAAGTTTAAGCTAGCTGGTATAATAAAGGAAGATAGCAAGAGCGTTTTTCAATACATAAAGGGTAAGAGAGAGGTAAGGATGGACATTTGACTACTGGAAAATGAGGCTGGAAAAGCAGTAATAGGAAACAAAGAAATGGCAGCAGAACTGAATAGTTACTTTTCAGCAGTCTTCCCGGTGGAAGACATCAGTGTTCTAAAGGAGATAGTTGAGGAGATTATGGAGGCATTGGTAGTGATCTTTCAGGAACCACTGGAGGCATGAAAGGACCAAGAGGACGGGAAAATGGCGAATATAACACCCCTGTTTAAGAAAGAAGGGAGTCAGGACAGGAAGGTAATAATAATAATCACTTATTGTCACAAATAGGCTTCAATGAAGTTACTGTGAAAAGCCCCTAGTCGCCACATTCCGGCGCCTGTTTGGGGAGGCTAGTATGGGAATTGAACCTGCGCTGCTGGCGTTGTCCTGCATTACAAGCCAGCTTTTAACCCACTTTGCTAAACCAGGTATAGGCCGGTTAGTCTGAATTTGGTCATTGGTACGATTTTAAAGTCCGTTATTAGAGATGAGATCAAGGAGTACTTGGAAGCGCATGATAAAATAGGACTGAGTCGGCACGGCTATGCCAACGGGACGTCATGTCTGAAAAATCCGTTAGACTTCTTTGAGAGGTAACAAGAAAGTTAGTCAAAGGAGAACTAGTGGGTGTGATCTATTTAGATTTCCAGCAAGCCTTTGACAAGGTGCAGTACAGGAGGCTGTTAAATAAGTTCAGAGCCAATAATGTTAAGGATAAGATCCTGGCATGGAATTATAATTGTCTATGTGGTAGAAGGCACAGAGTGGGGATAAAGGTTTTTTTTTCAGGATGGCAGCTAGTGACTAGTGGTGTACCTCAGGGTCGGTATTGGGACCACAACCTTTCACAATATACATCAACGATCTGTAAGAAAGAACTGAAGACACTGTTGCTAAGTTTGCAGATCTACATAGATATGCAGGGGACAGTTGCATTGAGGAAGCATGGGGCTGCGGAAGGACTTGGGCAGACTAGAAAATTGGCAAAGAACTGGCAGATTGAATACAATGTGGAAAAGTGTGAGGTTATGCACTTTGTTAGGATGAATGGAGACATAGACAATTTTCTAAATGGGAAAGGGCTTAGAAAATCGGAAGCTCAAAGGCATTTGGGAGTCCAGTTCATTATTTCCTCAAGGTTAACGTACAGGTTCAGTCAGCAGTTAGGAAGGCAAAGGTAATGTTAGCATTCATGACGAGAGGGCTAGAATACAAGACCGGGGGTGTATTTCTGAGGCTGTATGAGGCTCTAGCCAGTCCCCATTGGGAATATTGTGAGCAATTTTGTTCCCCGTATCCAAGGAAGGATGTGCTGGCCTTGGAAACGGGCCAGAGGAGGTTCACAAGAATGATCCATGGAAGGAAGAGCTTGTCATAAGAGGAGCGGTTGAGGACTCTGGGTCTGTACTCGTTAGAGTTTAGAAAGATGAATGGTGATCGTATTGAAACTTACAGGATACTGAGCGGCCTGGATGGAATGAAGGTGGAGAATGTGTTTCTACTAGTAGGAAAAACTCGAAGCTGAAGACACAGCCTCAGAATTTCTTCAGCCAGAGGGTGTGAATCTGTGGAACTCTTTGCCGCAGAAGGCTGCGGAGGCCAAATCACTGAGTGTCTTTAAGACAGAGATAGATAGGTTCTTGATTAATAAGGGGATCGGGGGTTATGGGGAGAAGGCAGGAGAATGAGGGTGAGAAAATATCAGACATGATTGAATTGCGGAGCAGACGCGATGGGCCGAGTGGCGTAATTCTGCTCCTATGTCTTATGGTCTGATGGTCTTATGGAAAAGCTGTAACTGCGGTTATTCTGGCGGCAAAAAAGCATCTGAAACAAAGACTATTTTTCCTTTTGCTTATTATTTTACCTCGTTGCACTCCTCAGGGGGCTGGTTTAGCACAGTGGGCTAAAGGCTCGATTGTAATGCAGAACAAGGCCAGCAGCGTGGGTTCAATTCCCGTACCAGATTCCCTGAGCAGGCGCCGGAATGTGGCGGCTAGGGGCTTTTCACAGTAACTTCATTGAAGCCTACTTGTGACAATAAATGAATATTATTATTATTGTCTATGTGTGTGCAGAGGCTGGGTGGAAAGTTAAAGTGGGGAGTTAGGAATTAATTAATAGTTAACCAGTTGTATTTGATGCATAGTTCATCATAGCTCTTGCTCTAAATAAACAGTAATTGTATTTAAACAAGAGAGTCATACCGTTTTGCAGCACAAAAAGATACCCTTCGGCCCATTGTGTCTGATTCAACAATCAAACACCTATCTATTACAATCCCATTCTCCAGCTCTTGGTCCGTGGCCTTGTATGCTGTGGCATTTCAAGCGCTCATCTAATCACTTCTTAAATGTAGTGAGGGATTCCGCCTCTACCTCTCTTCAGGCAGTGAGTTCCAGATTCTCACCACCCCCTGCATGGAAATGTTTTTCCTCCAATGCCCTCAAAATCGCCCGCTGCTGACCTTCAATCTACACCCCTTAAATCTATTCCTCTGATAAGGGGGAACGTTTATTACTGTCTGTCCTATATTAATCCTTTATAATTTTGTGCAGCTGAATCATGTCTCCTCTGCTCTAAGTAAAACTTCCCAAGCCTAACAAGCCTCTCTACCCCAACAACATCCTGGCGAATCTCTTCTGTACCCCAGTCACATCCATTCCTAAAAGCCCGTGAACTGAGTGCCCATTTTAGAGGACAGTTAAGAGTCAACCACATTGCTGTGGGGGGTCTGCAGGTACTCTACTCCAGACCAGGTAAAGATGTCAGATTTCCTTCGACAGGGACATTAGTGAATGCAGATTTTGAGTGAATGCAAGTTTCACCATCTGCTATGCTGGGATTCTAACGTGGTGACCAGCATTACCCTGGGTCTCTGGATTACTAGTTGAGTGACAATACCACGACGCCATCGAATAGTTTCAACGATTACTGAATGCAGCATGGCAGTGCTATTTATAATAATAATCTTTACTGTCACAAGTAGCCTTACATTAACACTGCAATGACGTTACTGTGAAAAGTCCCTAGTCGCCACATTCCGGCGCCTGTTCGGGTACAAAGAGGGAGAATTCAGAATGTCCAAACTACCTAACAGCACGTCTTTTGGGACTTGTGGGAGGAAACCGGAGCACCCGGAGGAAACCCATTCAGGGGAGAACGTGCTGACCCTGCACAGGCAGTGACTTAAGCCGGGAATCGAACCTGGGACCCTGGCGCTGTTAAGCAATAGTGTGCTACTGTGCCACCCATATTTGTGCTTTTTGTTGCAAATTTCCAGTAGGGTACATCATACAGTCGCAATTGTTTGTTTTGTGCCAGGTTAATTTCTGCTTTGGACAATGCTTATTTCTTCATGTTTTCTGTCTACAATTTGCTAAGTACCCAGACAATGCCCGGTGGTACAGATAATTATTCAGCACCTTGCTTCAAACTGGAATCTGAATCACCTTTGTCTCCTGGCTGTTTCCTTCGTCCCCCACTCCCTTCCCCAGCCCATTTAAGCTCTGCGACATGCTCCACGGATTGCTCGGTGTCTAAGATGTTCCTCCATGCATTGCACGGCTATATTGTCCACTCCAGGGTCAAACTTGTTGGCGAACCAAGGTTCCCTTTGGACAATCCAGTGGAGATCTCCAGTCCCATAGGTGCAGATCAGGTGATGGTACTTCCCTGTGCAAGGGGGATATAGGGCACCTTTCGCCATGTCGCCAGCCTCAAAACTCCACTTCACCACTCGGGCAATAATGCGCGGGCGCCCAGGGACGTGAGGAATAGAACCGGGCACCCCTGGCATTCTCTGCAGGGTGGCCCAGATGTGTTCGTCTGGGCTGTAGGTGTCTTGGGACCACTTAAAAAACGCCTGGATTTCCGCCGTCACAAACAAGTGACGCACAAATTCTCTGGTGACCAGAACGTAGGCACTGCCCACAAACATGGAGCTTCTTATGGGAGGGCGTTCCTTCTGTTGGTTAGTTAAGGCCACATACTCATGGACGTCATAATGAAATTTCCATCGTTTCTGAAAGCCAAACGAAATAAAAATGGTTTCTCGCAGCAAACATCACCTTTGTTTTCCCAACACCCATCACCAGCGGCAATAACAATGATCCTGAATTGCCTCAATCAGACCCTTTCTTGTTTTTTAGTCTGACATGGGGAGCCAAGGCCACACATAAACGTGGAGCTGAGGCCACACCCAGATCCGCCATTATCTGATTCAATACTGGAGCAAATTGGAAGGGCCAAATGGCTGGGAGCCTCCCGCTTCTATATCACTAATGGACATCGAGAAATGGTGCAGCACAGGAGGAAGTCCTTCTGTCCATCGAGTCAGCACTGGCTTCTCTGAAAGAACATTTTAACATGCCCCACGGCCCTGCCTCATCCCCATAACCTTCCACATTCTCTCATGTAACAACAGTCCAGAGATGTGCAGGTTAGGTGGATTGGCTATGCTAAATTGTACTTTAGTACTCAAAGGTTAAGTGGGGCTGCGGGGATAGTGTGATGGAGTGGGCATAGGTGCTCTTTCGGAGGGTGGGTGCAGACTCGATGGCCCCTTTTGGCCATCTGCTGCACTGTAGGGATTCCATGAAATCAATTGCCCTCTTGAACACCTCGATCAAACCTACCTCTGCCGCCTGTCATGAAGTTCGTTCCAGACTCCAATCACTCTCTGGGTGAAACTAACTTTCCACGAATACTCCTTTTTCCCATTAATCTGAATCTGTGCCTGCTAGTTCTTGATGTTGTCTTGAGTGGAAACAGCTTCTCACTATCATACACATCAACATCTCGAATACATCTGTCAAGTTTCCTCTCTGATTTATGTTCTCTAAGGAAAACATTACTGGTCTCTCCAATCTATCCTCATAGCTTCAGTTCTTTATCCCTGGAATAATTCTTGTGACTCTTCTCTGTACTCTCTCCAATGCCTTCACATCCCTCCTCAAGTAGGTACCCAGAACTGGACGGAGTACTCTAGTTGAGGCCCAACTAGTATCTTATACAAGTGCAACATGACCTCCTTGTACTCAAAGCCCCCATTGTCAAAGACGAAGATACGATATGCTTTAATAACTGCTCTCTCAGCCTGCCTTCAAAACGTCTGTAGATATACACCGGAGTCCCTGCACCTCCTTTAGAATTTCTCCCTTTATTTTATACTGTCTTTACACATTCTTCCTGCTAAAATATTTCACCACACACTTCACTGCATTGAATTATTTCTGCCACTTGTGTGCCCAATCCTCCAATTTATCTAAGTTCTCTTGAAGTTCAATATTATCCTTATCATAGTTCACAAAGATTCCAAACTTCATAACATCTGCAAATTGTGAAATCAGGTCCTGCACGCCACAGTCTAGGTCATTAATATATATCAGAAAGAGTGCTGAGCCCTGGGGAACGCCACTGCAAAACTTCTTCCAATATGAAAATAAACTATTACTCACTACTCTGCTTCCTGTCACTCAGCCAATTGCTTACCCAAGTGTTTACATTCCCTCTCAGTCCATGAGCTAGAAATGTGCCCACAAGATTGTTGTTTAGTACTGTATCAAATGTATTTTGAAACCCACATACACCACATCAACAGCGTTGCCCTCATCAACCTTCTCTGTTACCGCCACAAAAACCTCCAGCAAGTTAGTTGAACATGATTTTACCCTAATGAATCCATGCTGGTTTTCCTTAATTATCCTGCACTTGTCCAAATGATTATTGATGTTGTCCCGACCTATAGTTTCTAGAAGATTCTCTACCAATAACTGGTCTGAAGTTGATGGCTTTATCCTTGCACCCTTTTTTGATCAGGGATGTAACATTCTCAATTCTCCAGTCCTCTGGCACCGGCCGTGTGTCTAAGAAAGACTGAATAATCATCACCAGTGCCTCTGCAATTTCCACTCTCACTTCCCTCAGTAGCCCTGCATACATCCCACCCGGTCCTGCTAATGTATGTGGTATCATTCTAGCAAAGATAACCTTTCCAACTCCTTCTCTATCTCAATTGTACCTCCTTCCAGTCCACTAGTCTAAATTCTATGGTAATTATTTTATCCTCCCTCACTGGGTGATCAGAATCTCATCTTCAGATTTGGCATGTCACAGCCCTCTGGACTCTACATTGAGTTCAACAACTTTAGACTGAGACTTTTCTCCTCCACCCCTTTTCTAAAAAATAAATCCCATATTTTTCTTGCATCAATGCAAAATCTTCCTGCCCTCTTTTTGACCCCTTCTTGTTTTTCGTTGCCTTGATTTGCCGCAATACAAACATCTTATCAGGGTCATCTGCCACTTGTTCTTTAGTAGTGCTTTCACAGAGAGCCGAATATTGTTCTCCTCTTAACACATTCTGCTATTTTACCTTGATGCCACTATCAGCATCTTCTTAAGTCTTTAACGCTACCATTAACAGTCCTTTCCCTTGCGTCTATGACACCTTTGTCAATCTCTCCTTAGCTCCAACCTTTGCCTGACCTCTGCCTCGCCTGCTCCAAACTCTCCCCGACTACATAATCCATTACACTTCTACCCCTCTTCCGCTCTGAAGAAGTCACATGGACTCAAATCGTTAACTCGATTTCTCCACACATGGTGCCACACTTGCTGAACTAAGCCAGCATTTTCGATTTTTACCATCCATTTTCCTGTTTACTTCTCCTCGCAAGAAATGGTCACCATCCACTCGCTTTCCTAATTACTTGCTGGACCTGAATATGAGCCTTCTGCCATCAGTATTGTCGCCTTCTCTCTCTACCGCTACTGCCAGAAGTGTAGAGCATTTCCAGCATTCTCAGTATTTCCTCTTCAATAGCAAGCAAACAAATAGAGTGGGACGATGGAATACTTGGGTGGACAGATGGACACCCATCTCCGAGGAGGAATTAAAACAGAAAATGTTTGAAGTTGGCGGGGGGGTGGGATGGGGAGAACCCCAGGAGTTTTGCCAGAATCTGTGGCGAGAGAATGAGCGGCACGTTTCAATACCAATTAGCCTTATTCAGAACACTAAGGTGGCTTCTTTACCTTTTTGTATGTTGGTGGAATATCTGACTCAATAACATTCGTGCCATTCTGAGCCATGAGACTCTTGACTATCTCCCTGTTGGTTCTCGTTGGAAGGTCCTGTCCGCAGACATTGATTAGGTATCTCCAGGGAACAGGGCTCTGTAGCAGCTCTTCCATGCAGTTCAGATCAGCCTGAACCCGGGACCACGAGGCATATATCACCGACTCTGATTTGCAGGCAATGAAGACATTATTGAAACAGGAAGCGATGGCCTCGACCGCAGAGCGAAATGGCTTTGGAGACTTCCTGTCCACGTGGACACAGTACACATTCTGTGGAGCATAAATGCTTCTCAGGAGCCTTTCGAACATCTCGATGTTCCCATGGATCACCATAGAATAAGCCAGGGGAAAATTCCGTTCCTCGGCGCTTAAGGGGAAAGTGATGTATTTGCGGTTTTTAACAAAAATGCCACAGTCTCGGGCCTTCATTAAATAATCGATTTCGGTGAAGACTTTATACTTGTTCGCGATTTCAATGGACTTTAAGAGGGATTTTCCAATGGCTTCGTAATCACCGCGAATTATCTCCCAACAACTGGAGTTCTCTGATGACAGACCAAGTGACTCATACCGTGCACAGTCACCAGACTTTCCTTTACCAGCTATCCAATAGTTCACCGGCAGATCTTGTTTCCGGAAGAAATATCCACCCAGAATGGCCATGGAGAATACAAGCAGGAGTAGCCACCCGGCCAGACACCGAGTCAACTTCCTCATTGTTCTGCTGCATGTGTTCTATCTATCCAGTCACATTTCCGGACATAATTCTTAAGCAGGTGTACAATAAGGCCTCGCAAAGGAGCCAATGGAGGATTTATTTGAAGTGTCAAGTTTCCAAACACTGAAGATTTGAAGTCTGATATTTGGTGCTGAGAGACAGCAATTGTGGATTCATTGGCTAGGGTAGCCTGCTCCAGGTGCCTTGTTGTCCCTTCTTCGGAGATTCTATGCTGGTTCAGATTTTACAGCACCTCTCCCCCCCTACACCCAATCCTTCCGTCCCTGGAGCTGTTGTGGCGCTCAGTGCCTCGCCACCTGGCGCGGGAACTGGTTGTCCCTTGACAAAGCTTTTGGCAATCACGTTTTCTGCCATGTAACTGGTGTCACTTGGTGTTCAGTCCCCACCTTCTCCATTTCCCTGTCTCGAAACTTCGAACATTCTGTCCAACGAAAGGTTTGGGGTAGATCTTTAAAAAGAGTCACATGTGAGAATCAGAAAAGTAATCAAATATTTTGACAGTATCACAATTCGGGATAACGAATAAAGTATTGCATGTCTAATAACATCCATAAGTAGAACTTGAAACACAAGCAGCCATGGTCTTATCAAATGACTCCAGGGGCCGAATGGCCTACTTCTGCTATTGTTCCGTACCTTTTATTTCACTTCATTCATGGGCGGTGGGTTTCGCCCTCTGGAACAGCATTTATTATCCATCACTAATTGCCCTTCAACTGAACGGTTTGCTCGGCCATTTCAGAGGGTCAGTTCAGAGTCAACCATATTGCTGTGGGCCTGGAATCACATGTAGGCCAGGCCAAGTCAGAGTGGCCAATCCCTCTCCCGAAATGAAATCCGTGAACTAGATGTTTTTTTTAAATGAAAATTGACAATGGTTTCCTGGTGATCATTGGGCTTTCCATTCCAGATTGGTATTGAATTCAGATTTCACCATCTGCCATAGTTGGATTCTAACCAGAGGTCATCGACCTTGAACATAAGAACAAGAAGCAGGAGTAGGTCATTCCGCCCCTCAGGCCTGCCCCGCCATTTAATAAGATCCTGGCTGATCTGATGGTAAACTCAAAACTGCATCCCGCATACCACCAATAACCTATCACCCCCTTGAGAATCTATCCGCCTCTGACTTAAAAGATATTGAAAGACTGATTCCACCAGCCCTTGAGAAATGGATTTCAAAGACTCACAATCCTCTGGCGCCCAGTGTCCAGTGCCAATACTACGATGCCGTTACCACCACCACGAGATACAGCCTCAATCACTTCACAGTCATCTAACTGCTGGTGAGGTGCGGTGATCAATAAAAAGCAGTAAACTCTGCAGCCAATGTGTGCGCAGCGAGTTCCCCGCCCACGGCACTGTGAATATGGCCAGGCTATTTATTCTGGAGATGGTCGTTGATGGTTACGTTCGGCACGTTTGCAATGATTGTGTCAAAAAAAAAGTGTTGGTTATAGGTCTAACATAGAATAGGTCAGAGAAACGAGGTACGCTTCATTAAGTACCACCCCGTTTACTGCAACAGTGCCGGGATTCCCCAGCAATCTGGGAGGATATTTCCCCGCTGTTAATGCAGTGGGTTTTCCGGCGGCTTGGGGTTGCTTTAATGGGAAATCCCAGTAACAAGCGGCGAGAAGGGAGGATCTCGCCGAAAAACACATGGTTGGTGGATCGGAGTATTCCACCCCAGATAGGTAAGTTAACATTTCAGGGCGTGCTGTGAGAATTGTGATCGGTTCGTTTTGAAGCAGGTTTGGAGGGGCTGGGGCCCGGGGGGGGGGGCAACTGGCGAGGATGACGCAGAGTCTACAGAAGGATGATATAAACAGGTTTGGTGAGTGGGGGGGAAACTTGGCAGATGGAATATAATGTAGTCAATGTTGAAGTTATTCGGTAGGAAGAATAAAGGAGCTGAATGTTAGTTAAATGGAGAAAGACTTCAGAAAACTGCAGCAACAGAAGCAGTTGTGGGTCCTCGTGCATAAAACATGAAAATTCGAGAATTGGAAGAGCCCGCCAACAATCCAGCAGGCACTTTAGCCCGTTGAGGGGCCAATTCAATGCCATTTTATGTGGCCTTTCTGCTTTTATAGTTGCGGGGCCCATTGGTCGGGCGGACTTTACGATTTAGCTGCACCCTCGATCCAGGGCGTGAACTGCCGGGACTGAAATGAAATTAGCAAAGCTGGGTGAGGACTGGGGTTTGTGGCTTATTGTGCTGCCTACACACTCTGCATAGTTTTTCCCGTCGCTATTTATTTTTTGCGGGTCAGCAGCTCCTTCAGACAACACTGCAGTGCCTGTCCCCCTGAGGGAGCACAACATAAATATCAGCCCCCAACTCTCCCTTTTCCCGGCTCCCTCTACCCGCCAGCCTTTCACAGAGCGCATGTTTCACGCTTGGGTGGCTGTTAATTGGCCAGACAGAGTGAAATTGCGCTCCAGGGAGGCTGGCCGCGGCGAGGAATGTGTTACCCTCCCACTTCCCAGCCCGCCTAGCCCGCAGGTCCAACGGGCAAAATATCCAGGCTAATGATACCTTTGCAAACCGTTAGTTAGGCCTCAGCTACGCGTTTGCGTCCAGTTCTAGGAACAACATTTGATGGATGTAGAGATTTTAGAGAGAGTGCATAGGCGATTTATTAGCACGCTCCCAGCCAAGTGGAGAGATTAGGCCAACTCCGATTGTTCTGCTTACACCAGAGAGACTTAACGAGGAACATTAACGGAGGTGTCGAAAGTGTGAACGGTTTTGATCAAACATAGAGAGAGAAACAGCTTACTTGGGCAAGAGGGTCAGTAGCTCGAGGAAAGGCCTGCAGAGACTGGATGCACGGATGGCGTTTCCTCGGCTTAGAAGTCCAGAACCAGGAGACAGTCTCAGGATACGGGGTAGGCCATTTAGGAGAAACCCTCTTCGCTCAGAGGGTGGTAACCCTGTGGAATTCTCTACCACAGAAGTCTATGGAGATGAAATGACTGAACAAGTTTAAGAAGGAATAGATAGACTTCTAAACTCTCAAGGTTTCAAGGGGCATAGGGAGAGCACAGGTGGATGGTGTTGAGAGAGAAGATAAGCCATGGTCATATTAATAATGGAACAAGCCCAAAGGGCTGAATAACCTACTGCAGATCTTATTTTCTCCGTGGCTTAGTAATATCGATATATATATAGCACTTGGGGGGAATGGGTTCAAAGGTTATGGGGAGAAAGTGATCGCGATGAATGGCGGAGCAGGCTCGAAGCGCCAAAAGGCCTCCTCCTGCTCCTATCTTCTATGTAACTATGTATAGCCCAGCCACAATGGGTCCAAAGGTCATTTCTGTCTATTTGTTACCAAGCAACAGCTGCAGAAACCTAATTCAAGGGAAACCTCCACCTTCGATAAACATTGCTAGATGTAAAGTATGTCTTCATAAAGATTTTTTATTCTTTTATGGGAGTTGTTGGTTGGTGAATGGAAGGTGAATGGTAATAAAACATTAAAGCATTGATGCAGAGTAGGTCTGACTAGCAACATAAAGGTACCGAAGCAAAATCAGGGCTTTGATTTCACAATGCTCGTGCGGTCAAAATCCCCGACTAGGAGGTGCCTAGGGAAGCGCTGTATTGTCGCTGGACAGTAATCCAGAGAGCCGGGGGAGCCAGGTTCGAATCCCACTACCGGAGATGGTGAAATTGGAATTCAGTAAAATATCTGGAACGAAACCCTTACCTGGTCCCGCCAAATGTGACGCCAGATCACAGCAAGGTGGCTGACTCTTAAAAATGCCCCCTGAAATGGCAATTGAGGGATTGGGGGAAAAAAACATAATTGAATAAAACAAAAACAAATCGTACGAGAGGATGACAGCCGCCAATCCAAATGTCATGTGCACTCGCACGATATTTCGGTCGGTGGGCGCGCACGAGAGTTGTAAAAGCGCCCAGCAATAGACAAGTTAACCCATTGACTTACCCGACCCGTCTCCCTTTATCGTTAGCGGCAGGGTCGATTGGCTTGGCGGCCTTTGCGTTACAGTCCAATAGAAACTGTCCCCGCACCCTCCTCTGTCTCAGCCCCGACCCCACCCGCCTTTCCCAGCGCCTTCCGCGCCCACTACCTGTTCATTGGCCAGCCAGCGAGTGAAAACACCTTCCGGGCCAGTTGCCTGCCGAGTCTGTGCGCCCGATGGATAGAGCAAAAAAACTCAGGCTAATGAAGGCAAAATTCAAACTTCCCGATGCGGAGGAAAGAAACTAATCCAAATGTAGGACAGAGTTCATGGCCTGAAGTTGTCCAACACACTGCTGACTCCAGAACGCTAGTCAGAAGATAATGTTCTGTTCCTGTAGTTCATGTTGGGACCTCACTGGGACATTGTAGCAGGCTAAGGGGGTGGGGCGGAAATCTGGGCGTGAGGACCAGTTGGCTAATCGAAATGGCAAGCGACTGGAAGGGCAGAGTCCGACTTGCAGGCTGAGTGGAAATGTTTCTCCAAGGGGCAGCGGAAGATATGTGAGGGGCGATAGAGGAGTGGGCCAGGGTGTTGTGATGGGGAAGCCGCCGCTCCTACTTTTAGGGGAGTGGAGGGGAGGACGCGATTGACAGGGTGCAGGTGGGGGGGGGGGGGGGGGGGGGGGCATCTCCTGCAGTTAGCGGGAATGACAGAGAGTAATCCCTTGATTCTCGCGGCGGGTGGGGTGGAAAGTGAGGACAATTGGTCGTTATGGGAGGGTGGAGACGGGGTGAAGAAAGTGTGAAATGATTGAAGAGCCTGTCAACCGTATTAGCCGGGAGGTGGAAATCCTTGGCGGAGGGAGAATGGATGCATGTTGCAGGCAGTAAGCGGCGCAAGAGGAGACAGCAAAATGAGATGTAGACACATTGTGGTCTTCAGAATTTGCTGTTTGCTTCACGTGAGTAGTTTTGGTAAGTTTTTCCAAAGCTCAAATATACAACAAAAAACAAAGAATGAAGAATAAAGAACAAAGAACAATACAGCACAGGAACGGGCACTTCAGCCCTCCAAGCCTGTACTGGTCATGCTACCAACCTTTGCCAAACCCTCAGCACTTCCCTGTGCCGTATCACTCTATGCCCATTCTAGCCACGTGTTTGTCAAGATGCTTTTTGAACGCCGTTAATGTATCTGCTTCCACAATCTCCCCTGGCAACACGTTCCAAGCACTCACCACTCTCTGCGTGAAAAACCTGCCTCGCACATCTCCTCTAAACACTGGAAGCTCTATATAAGTGACTGGCTCTTCATACTGCAAGGGTAACAAGTGATGTATGAGGAGACAGGAGACTACACCTGTGCGAGACATATGTGGAGTACGCAGTTAGAAATATGTTTCACATGTGAACTCAATGGAAGGCATGAAAGAGATACTCCAACTGATCCCGGTGTCATTAGTCTCGAAAAATTGGAACCTGAGAAGGAGCTGATGGGTGATTATGTGTACTTTGTGCACCTTAGAGTAAACAGTAGAAAAGTACGCTTAAGCTGTGGCAGGCCAGCCCTTCCTGTGACACGTGGGAATTCATGGATACTTCACATGACTGAAACATGGGCTGGTGGTGTCACTTAGGAGGTGTCACTTCGCACTAAGAGTGCTGCTTTGGCTGAGTGAGAGTCCATTTTGGAGCTGGGTGAAAACGGAATTCGAGTCGTGAGTTACAAAAGTACTAATTGAACTTGCTTTCAGGGTAGCTAAATTAGGTATTTAATTGTGTAATTTAGCTATTCAGTTGAGTAATTAAAAGCTGCACTCCATTTAGGAGCATTCCTGAAACATTAGTCAACTGCGTTTCATTCAACTGTAACTTTTCGTTGGTTAATTGTTCAACTGGTCCAAGCCAATTTTCACGGCATTGTCATTTCATCCGAGAAAGGCTGAGGCTTCCCAGTGCTGCTGCTTGTCTGCACTGGGAGTGCTGCTTTGACTGAGTGAGAGGGCATTTTGGAGTTGGGTGAAAGCAGGGAGTTAGGTGGAACTGGGAGAAGGGGAAACTGACAGCTGAGGCTACAAGGGAGAGAACTGATTGGTAAGTCTCCAGGGAGCAGAGTCGGAGAGAGGAGTTCCAGACACGGTGAGTAAACAAAGTAACTGACCTGAGGTTAAAAATAAATTCAGTGCACGTGGCGTCACCGGGAATTGGCTGGTAAGGAATCTGCATTCAACTTGAAACTAAAACATTTTCCGCAGCGGAGAGGAGGGACAGCTGACCGGTAAGCAAGCAGACTGCAGCTGGGGAAGGTAAGGAAACACTTTCTCTCACTGAAACTGACAAGAGTTCCGATCTGGGGAAAACCAGTTACAACGCAGGAAGGCTGTGATTTGATTGGCTAATAGGGAAACTGTTACATTTGTAACCCCACTTTATTAAAGTTTATAAATTGCTTTCAGACGAGGTAATAAGGAGGGACTGCAGCCCTCCAGTCAAGTGGGATATAGAAGTGCAACAATACAGGCAGATCACTGAGAAGCACACCAACAGTAGGGCGGTAAGAGTAGGGCGAATTTAACTATCCCAGCATCTATGAAGAGATACACTTTTTTTCTGTTATTCAGTTCTCCTGCCTTGGCCCAGCACATTGCCAATCCTCCCCACATCACCAATGTCCCTTGTTGTTCAGTATTGCTCCCACTGAGCACTGATCATTGCTTTCCTATTAACACATTCAGTTATCTTATCTTTGCTATTATTAACACTATTCAGTCCCTAATGGCCGCTTTGTCTCATGCCCATGACACCTTTGTCAAACTTTGCTTAGCTTTGACCTATCACTAACGTCCATCCCCCCCCCCCCCCCCCCCTAATATATAATTCATCACATTTTCATCCCTCTTCCATTCTGTAGAAGGGTCACGAAAGAGAAAATGCTGGAAAATCTCAGCAGGTCTGGCAGCATCTGTAGGGAGAGAAAAGAGCTAACGCTTTGAGTCCGATGACTCTTTGTCAAAGCTAACAGACAAAGTGGGAAATAGTTATACTGTGGAGTGAGAATGAAAGATGAATCATAGCTACAGAAACCCAGGGAAACCGGTTCCAATGGCCACAGAAGCCAAGGGGAAAGAGTGCTAATGGCAGTCCCGAGAGAACAAAAGATGTGAAAGGGTCATATCGACTCGGAACATTAACTCTGTTTCACTTTTCATAGATGCTGCAAGACCTGCTGAGTTTATCCAGCACTTTCTGTTTTCATTTAAGTAAATGGAGACATTGTTCAATGGGCAGCACTGTGGCACAATGGGTATCACAAATGCCTCACAGCACCAGGCACCCAGGTTCGCATCTGGCCTTGGACGACTGTCCGTGTGGAGTGTTACTATTCTCCCAGTGTTCATGTGATTTCCTCTGGTTAACTCCCACAGTCCAAAGATATGAATGTTAGGTGGATTGGTCATGCTAAATTTGCCCTTAGTGTCCAAAGGATCTGTCCAAAGGTTAGGTGGGGTTACAGGGATTGGGTGGGGGAATTAGCCTGTGTGAGGTGACCTTTCGGAGGGTTGGTACAGACCTGATAGGCCGAATGGCCATGCATCCTGATGCAGTGCAAGAGTGCTGGTGGATGGGGACTGTCTGGGTCTCCATTCGAGGGAGAAGAGGAAATCCATTAGGACATCTTGCCTGGGAGGGAAGGGATATTTGGGAAAGAAAAGGAGGCGGTTAGGTCAAGGAAGCAGGAAAATGTTGAAATGAAGGGACTGGACTGTTTTGTTACCTGTGTGGTAGGTAACATGTGCTACTCAATCCTTGGTTAGTGATGAGGTATTCTGAATCCCGATGAAGAAGATTCGAACTCTTCCAGTAGTACCAAAAGGTTTATTGAGTAACTACAACAATATTTACATGAGTTCTTTAGTTTAACTTTGATACTAGTGATAAGGTTAACAAGATCTAACTATGGTAACTATACGTAACTCCACTGGCCATCTAAACTAGTCTGCTGTTGCTTTGATCACAGTGCACCCAAGAGAGGGAGAGAGAGCCAATGTGGCTGCCTTTATACCCCTGTTGGTCCGGCCCTCTAATGATCATGCGGTGCTACTGATTAGACATTAACCCCTTGTGTACATGCACACATAGTGATCACTACATCCCCTTTTTTTCGTGTTACATATTTTTTGTATGTTGTATAGAAAATTGAACAAACATAATGGATGCAGTTTGCAAAGGCGTTACATAAAATCAATGAGTTAGTCCGTCAAATGTTAATACATTTACTCTCTTAAGTCTTGTTTTGCTTGCGTGAATTACGTAGACAAATGATGCTTTGTACAAGCTGTGATAATCTTGACGATTATACAAAGCCAATTAATATTTGAGTCCAGTTTTAATTTAAAAAACATATTTTCTGAGTCCATACTTTATGAGTTTGTGCGGTCGAGTTGCTTTCTTCTTCTGTTGTTGAAGTGGTGATGTTGATGTTGTCATTTCTGTGTGAACGTCGTCAGTGTTCCTGTATTTAAGTAGCCAAGAAGTCATCAATGAGGTATTTGAATGGTCGAATCACTTTGTTGTCTGATTTATGCTTATTTTTTCTATGCTTGTGGTATTGATACGGTGTTACATCTTTGTTGTCTGACCTGGACTTTTTCCTGTGTTTGTGGTGTTGATTCTGCATGTCATCCTTCTTGACAGCTGGTTTGCTGGTTTGTTGTGGAGCAAATGTGAATTTGTGAGATGTATTGCCATGCCATGGCATGTTTGTACCCTTGCCATTGTTTTGCAGTGTGCTGTGGCATTGTCCTTCATTACCAGAGTTGTACCATGTTGTACAGGTCATTGTTTCATTGTTGTCGTTTCTGTCTTGGTCGTTTTCGTTGTCGTTCTTGTTGCTATCGTTCTTGTTGTTGTTTTTGTCGTGCTTGTTGTTTCTGGTTTTGTTGTTTTCGCTGTTGCTCCTGTTGTTTTTCTTGTCGTGCTTGTTGTTTTTGTTGTTGTTCTTGTAGTTCTTGTAACTTTTGATGTTGCAGTCGTTGTTCTTGTTTCTGCACGCTTCGTGTTGTTGTTGTTGCTCATGTTGCACTGCATGTTGTTTTCGGTGTTGCTGTTGTGCTCAATGAGTGTTCCGTTTGGTTGATGTGAGTCACAGTTATTGGTGTCAGTGTCCTTTACTGTATCTGTTACATTGAGCGTTTCTTCTTGAGTATTGTGAGAATGATCTGATGTTGCATTAATGTTGGTGACATCAGTCATTTGCGGTGGATTTGATTCCTTTGCTTTGCTTCCTTGGTACTCCTCTTATAGAGTCATTTCTGGTTCACTTGAATCATCTGTGATCTCTTTGTGCTCCTCTTCTGGAGTTATTTCTGGTTCATTTGAATCACCTTTGGTTTCTTGGTGCTCCTCTTTTGGAGCCAAAACCTTCACAATTTCATTTGATGTGGTCTCTCTGGATTGCTGAGTGCTTCTTTGCTGAGATATGTCAATCTCGCTATGATCCTGCACATCCTGGAAGGGAATTGCGATTTCTTTGTCACTTGTCTCACATACAGTGGGTAGACATTCAGTGTCTTCTTGTTGGTTAAATGAGCTGGGTAGACTGTCATAGTCTTCTTCTGGTGGCTCAAATAAGCTTGATAGATCTTCATGGTCTTGGTCATGCATGGCGTTCGCTATGGAGTGTTTGATTGCTTCCATTTTTGAGTCTGTCACCGAGCTGTCTGTGGAGGCTCGCATCACTCTCTTTGTGGAGGCATGTGTCGTTCTCTTTGTGGAGTCTTTCATCGCTCTCTCTGTGGAGTCTTTCATCACTTTCTCTGTGGAGTTTTTCATCGCTCGCTCTGTGGAGTCCTTCATCGCTCTCTCTGTGGAGTCTGTCATCGCTCTCTCTGTGGAGTCTGTCATCGCTCTCTTTGTGGAGTCGTGCAGTGTTCTCACTGTAGAGTCGATCTGTACTCTATCAACGGAGTTGTTCTGTGCTCTCTGTGTGGCATTGTCTTATTCTTGGGTATTGCTGTCATCCAATGAATCGACGATCTGCCATGGTACCATGGTATTTGATTCAACTACCATGAGAAGAGTAGTGGTGAGCTTTTCAACCTTGTTGCTGATGCTGTGATCAGCATATCCGAATAACTCAGCCATGTCTGAGCAGTATTGTGTGCATTGTTCGATAGACAAATCATCCCTTTTTGTTTCGGAGTTGTTCTCGTTCTCTTCACGTTCAATGAACAAATCATCTTCTTTGGTTTCAGATTTTTCATTGTGCTCTTCACTTTGGGTGGTGCAGACTGCTTGTTCCAGGGTGTTCTGAAAGTTATTTTCAACTGCTGGTGTACGGTCGGGCATTGTTCTGTCTTTTGAGGTAAGACAATTGGGATGGCAGCTTTAAATTTCTTTTTGTTCATTTTCGTGCATTCCCCTTTTAAGTGGGCGTGGTGCGGGTCCTCTGACGTCATGACGCTCGTGGCGCCATGTGTAGGACTCGATCGCACATGCGCAATTCGCGTTTCCTTTACTGTGCGCTCTTTGCACAACTGCGCGTGTGCGGCTCCTTTCCGAAGATGGCTGCCGCTCAGAACTTCCGTGCTCTTCTGTTTCAACCCTGCCTCTTCCTCGTGGTAAGTTTTGGCGCCGATTTTATCGATTTTGTTTTCTGGATAATGTTTCTGCGTTTGTAGAGTCTCATAGTATTGATTTTGTTTTTGTTCATAAGCAAGGCATTTTTATACAGCAGTTTCTAGAGTTAGATGCTTATTTTGTGATAGTTCTTCATAGATTACATAGAATTCACAGTGCAGAAGGAGGCCATTCAGCCCATCGAGCCTGCACCGGTCCTTGGAAAGAGCACCCCCATTTTAAGCCCAGACCTCCGCCCCATATCCTTAACCCAGCAACCCCACCCAACCCCTTTGGACACGAAGGGCAATTTAGCATGGCCAATCCACCTAACCTGCACGTCTTTGGACTGTGGGAGGAAACCGGAGCACCCGGAGAAAACCCACGCAGACACGGGGAGAACGTGCAGACTCCGCACAGACAGTGACCCAAGCCGAGAATCGAACCTGGGACCCAGGAGCTGTGAAGCGACAATGCTAACCACTGTGCTACCGTGCCGCCCGCTCTTTCCTCAAATCTTTATCAGATAGTCCAGAAATTAATTGACACTGTCTCCGAAATCAGCATAATCCCAGCCTTGTGGCATTAACTTGAGATTTGTAATAAAATCAAGGATGGGCCGTCCGTTTCTCTGGCATTTATGGCAATTGTTAAATCTTTCCAGCATCTCACCAGAGTGATTCTTAGTGTTCATCAAATTTTTTGAGTATTGCTTCTATTTTGATGTCGTCTTCACCTTCTAAGTAATTAAAGCAATTCTAGATTTCTCTAGCTTCATGCCCTCCTATTGAGAGTAGTAGTGCTATTTTCGTTGCATTAGAGACGGTGCTTAAACCATTAGCTGCGATAAATATTTGGAATATCTGTTCAAATCTTTTCCAGCCATAACTTAAATTACTGGTTGTTTCCAGCTGCCCTTGAGGCCCAAAGAGTCCCATAGTTAGTCATCGAGGATCCATTTGCTGCAAAGTCTTCCACCGTCGAATATCCAGTATTCTCTTTTTCTCCTCTTTTTATCTAACCTAATTTAACTAGTTCTGTGTAAGCCACTCGGCTGGTACCATGTTTTGTTACCTGTGTGGTAGTTAACATGTGCTACTCAATCCTTGGTTAGTGGTGGGGTATTCTGAATCCCGATGAAGAAGATTCAAACTCTTCCAGTAGTAAGAAAAGCTTTATTGAGTAACTACAACAATATTTACATGAGTTCTTTAGTTTAACTTTGATACTAGTGATAAGGTTAACAAGATCTAACTATGGTAACTATATTTAACTTCACTGGCCATCTAAACTAGTCTGCTGTTGCTTTGATCACAGTGCACCCAAGAGAGGGAGAGAGAGCCAATGTGTCTGCCCTTTATACCCCTGTTGGTCCAGCCCTCTAGTGATCATGTGATGCTACTGATTACACATTAACCCCTTGTGTACATGCACATGTAGTGATCACTACATGGACAAGAGAAGGAAAATATCGAATCAAGATAATAAGAAATTTGGTTGGGGACTGCAGGAACAAGCTGATACAATGGGTCTATCAGGGAAGACCAGTTTGTGGATGACGAGAATGAGGTAGAAACAGATTGTACGGGGTTAGAAACATAGGATATGAGCAGGAGTAAGCCATTCGGCAATTTGAACCTGCTTTGCCATTCAATTTGATAATGGCAGGTCCTCTCTCTCAATATCATAATTCAGTGCTCTCCCATACATCCCTTTTAACCTATCGAGTCTAAAAATCTGTTTCCTTTATAAATATATTCAGTGACTTGATCTCCACTGCCTTCGGTGGTTGGAAACTCCACAGGTTCACCACCCTTAGAGTGAAGAAATCTCTCCTCATCTCAGTCCTAAATGGCCAATCCTGAGATTTCGACCCTCTGCTCTAGACTCCGCCCCCCCTCCCCCCATCTACCTCAGCCAGAGGAAACATATTCCTGCACCAGTCTGCCCAGCTCTGTCAGAAGTTTGAGGGTTGAGGGAACTGAGGACTGGAGGCTGGGGAGGGAAGATCTCCAGGTGAGAAGAAGTGAACGATAATCCTGGAACCAATGATTGGCAGTGGGGTTGATGATTGGGGGGGGGAGGGAGTATGTAGAGAAAGAGAAAAGTATCTTACAGAAGCAATGCGGTCCTCCAAGGTAGGTGTTGGTATTCCAGACAGCTCCTGTCCAAATAAGTGAGCACAACGGCCAAGGCGATGATAGTAGACTCCAAGGCCTGAAATTCACTGAGGTGCCACCGCGAAGGGAGAAACCCGAATCATTTGCTCAGCACAGATTGGCCAACATCAGAAGAGGGCAACGAAAGAGAAAATGCTGGAGTCATAGCCATAGAAACCCAGGGAAATGTTTAACACAGAAGAGGACAAGGTCACTCCAAGTCCAAACAGGCATATTCAAATTACACTTCATTAATGCTTCATTTTTTTGAACCAACTTTGTATTGTCACTTACAGGAAAATCCCATCTGTACTTAGTTACTTGTAGACTCAGTTCCACTGGACCCATGGGGGCAAATGGGCAACGCAACACTTCACAGAACCGTGTTCGACACAATCCTTTCCTCCCTCGGCCCAGTTACAGAATCACAATCCCATTCAGCCCATCCAGTGTGCAGCGACCCTCTGAAAGAGCACTACCCCCAACCCCCCAGTATTTCCCAACCTCCTCCAGTCCTAAAATTCCACTCCGCACTCTGCCAATTCAAAACTCGACTGCCCGATTTCCTTCACGCCATTGTCCTGTCATCTCTGCACTTACGCCTCCGCTCTTTAAAAAAACATCTTTTAACACTTACCTCTGTTGAGCGAGCGATCTGTTTTGTTTGCTGCCTGTCCTTTAGCTCGGCATTCACTCGAAATTGGTTAAATTCCCATCTTGGGGTGTTTTTTGCAATCTTAACAGCCCGATATAAATAGGAGCCGTGGCAGTGTCAAAGGTATAAACAGGAATGATTTGTGACAAATGATTTGCTGCTGTAAAATTGCAGAACTGGGAGAGGGACTTGCTTTTGTCGTGTTACCCATTGGCGGTTGAGTCAGGACTGTAATCAAATTTGTCAAATTCCTTTTTGCATCGGGAGCCTGAGGACAGACCTCAGGTAGTATCAGGAAGTGATGGGACTGCATCGTGCAAGCAGTTCAGTGTCATTTGTAAGGAAATTTCAAACGGGAGGTCAAAAACAAGCGCGAGTTCAATTTGCACATGAGCCTGAATTTTCCGCACGCCAGGCGCAGGGAGTCAGGGGATCCAGAAGAGGACGTGAAACACGTCCCTCCCCACGGTTCCTCTGCACTCTGCCAATTCCAGATTGGAATGCCGATTTCGTTCACGCCATTGCCCTGTCATCTCTGGACTTGCGCCACCTCTCTAAAAAAAAAATTCCCAACCGCTGGAGCAAGTCCCCCCCCACCCCCCCCCCCCCCCCCCTCTCAAGGACGTCAGACTCGATCCTGCCCAGATGGGACTGCCTCTATATACGTGCTATCCAGGATACTCTCCACCGCATGGATGCTCCACGGTGTCCGCAGCCGCTGTAGCTGGAGACAGTTCCTGCACATATGCTGGTCCCAGGCACGGGAAATGTTTCTGGCCTCCCACGTGTAGCAAGAGGAGCAAACTAAGGCTTGGAGTTCGCCTGCCAGAACTCACTGCGCAGAACGAGGCCATTCAGCCTATCATGTGGACGCCATTCAAAAAAAAAAGAAAGAAGCTGCTCCTTTTAATCCCATTTTCCAGTGCCTGGTCCATAGCCTTTCAGGGTACAGCATTCTGGCTGCAGATCCTGGTACATTAAAAAATAGTTGAGCTAATCGGTCTCGACCACTAATTTAAGCAGTGAATTCCAAACGCCCACCACACCCTGGGTGAAATCATTGCCTCATATCCTCTGTAATCCTTCTACCAATTACCTTAAATCTATGACCCCTAGTATTTAACCCCCCTCAGCTAGGGGGAAAGAAGCATCTCCTGTCGAACACCCATTGGAGGCCCTTCGTAATTTTGCACATGTCAATTAGGCCAATCCCTCAGCCTCCTGTTCTGAGGAACATAACCCTAGCCTATCCAGTCTCTAGCTATGGCAAGAGGGAGGGGGGGGGGGGGGAAAGAGAGGGAAGGGGGGGGGGGAAAAGAGAGGGAAGCGGGGGGGGGGAAAGAGAGGGAAGCGGGGGGGGGGGAAGAGAGGGAAGCGGGGGGGGAAGAGAGGGAAGGGGGGGGAAGAGAGGGGAGGGGGGGGGAAAGAGAGGGAAGCGGGGTGGGGGGGCGGAGGGGGAAGCGGGGTCGGGGGGGCGGAGGGGGAAGCGGGGTCGGGGGGGGCGGAGGGGGAAGCGGGGTCGGGGGGGGCGGAGGGGAAGCGGGGTCGGGGGGGGCGTAGGGGGAAGCGGGGTCGGGGGGGGCGGAGGGGGAAGCGGGGTCGGGGGGGGCGGAGGGGGAAGCGGGGTCGGGGGGGCGGAGGGGGAAGCGGGGTCGGGGGCGGAGGGGGAAGCGGGGTCGGGGGCGGAGGGGGAAGCGGGGTCGGGGAGGGAAGCGGGGTTGGTGGGGCGGAGGGGGAAGCGGGGTGGAGGGGGAAGCGGGGTGGAGGGGGAAGCGGGGTGGAGGGGGAAGCGGGGTCGGGGGGTGGAGGGGGAAGCGGGGTCGGGGGGGCGGAGGGGAAGCGGGGTCGGGGGGGAAGCGGGGTCGGGGGGCGGAGAGGGAAGCGGGGTTGAGAGATCTAGGAGTACTGGTTCATAGCTCCTTGAAGGTGGAGTCGCAGGTGGACAGGGTGGTGAAGAAGGCATTCGGCATGCTTGGTTTCATTGGTCAGAACATTGAATATAGGAGTTGGGACGTCTTGTTGAAGTTGTACAAGACATTGGTACGGCCACACTTGGAATACTGTGTGCAGTTCTGGTCACCCTATTATAGAAAGGACATTATTAAACTAGAAAGAGTGCAGAAAAGATTTACTAGGATGTTGCCGGGACTTGATGGTTTCAGTTATAAGGAGAGGCTGGATAGACTGGGACTTTTTTCCCTGGAGCGTAGGAGGCGTAGGGGGGATCTTATAGAGGTCTATAAAATAATGAGGGGCATAGATAAGGTAGATAGTCAACATCTTTTCCCAAAGGTAGGGGAGTCTAAAACTAGAGGGCATAGGTTTAAGGTGAGAGGGGAGAGATTCAGAAGGGCCCAGAGGGGCAATTTCTTCACTCAGAGGGTAGTGAGTGTCTGGAATGGGCTGCCAGAGGTAGTAGTAGAAGCGGGTACAATTGTGTCTTTCAAAAAGCATTTAGATGGTTACATGGGTAAGATGGGTATAGAGGGTTATGGGCCAAGTGCGGGCAACTGGGACTAGCTTAATGGTAAAAAACTGGGCGGCATGGACTGGTTGGGCCGAAGGGCCTGTTTCCATGCTGTAAACTTCTATGATTCTATGGTGGGGCGGAGGGGGAAGCCGGGTCGGGGGGCGGAGAGGGAAGCGGGCTTGGTGGGGCGGAGGGGGAAGCCGGGTCCGGGCAGAGAGGGAAGCGGGGTCGGGGGGGAAACGGGGGGGGGGGGGGGAGGGAAACGGGGTCGGGGGGAGGGAAACGGGGTCGGGGGGGGAGGGAAACGGGGTCCGGGGGGGGAGGGGGAGGGAAACGGGGTCAAGGGGGGGGGGAGAAGGGAAACGGGGTCGGGTGGGGGGGGGGAGAAGGGAAACGGGGGTCGGGGGAGGGAAACGGGGTCCGGGGGGGGGGGGGAGGGAAACGGGGTCGGGGGGGGGGAGGGAAACGGGGTCAGGGGGGGGAGAAGGGAAACGGGGTCGGGTGGGGGGGGAGAAGGGAAACGGGGTCGGGGGGGGAGGGAAGAAGGGAAACGGGGTCGGGGGGAGGGAAACGGGGTCGGGGGGGAGGGAAACGGGGTCGGGGGGGAGGGAAACGGGGTCGGGGGGGAGGGAAACGGGGTCGGGGGGGGAGGGAAACGGGGTCGGGGGGGAGGGAAACGGGGTCGGGGGGGGGGGGGGAGGGAAACGGGGTCGGGGGGGGGGGGAGGGAAACGGGGTCGGGGGGGGGGGGGAGGGAAACGGGGTCGGGGGGGGGAGGGAAACGGGGTCGGGGGGGGGGAGGGAAACGGGGTCGGGGGGGGGGAGGGAAACGGGGTGGGGGGGGGAGGGAAACGGGGTCGGGGGGGGGAGGGAAACGGGGTCGGGGGGAGGGAAACGGGGTCGGGAAACGGGGTCGGGGGGGGGAAACGGGGTCGGGGGGGGGGAGGGAAACGGGGTCGGGGGGGGGGAGGAAAACGGGGTCGGGGGGGGAGGGAAACGGGGTCGGGGGGGGAGGGAAACGGGGTCGGGGGGGGGGGAGGGAAACGGGGTCGGGGGGGGGGTGGGAGGGAAACGGGGTCGGGGGGGGGGGGAGGGAAACGGGGTCGGGGGGGGAGGGAAACGGGGTCGGGGGGGGGGAGGGGAACGGGGTCGGGGGCGAGAAGGGCAACGGGGTCGGGGGCGAGAAGGGGAACGGGGTCGGGGGCGAGAAGGGGAACGGGGTCGGGGGCGAGAAGGGGAACGGGGTCGGGGGCGAGAAGGGGAACGGGGTCGGGGGCGAGAAGGGGAACGGGGTCGGGGGCGAGAAGGGGAACGGGGTCGGGGGCGAGAAGGGGAACGGGGTCGGGAGGGGAGAAGGGAAACGGGGTCGGGGGGGGGGGGGGGGGAGTAGGGAAACGGTGTCGGGGGGGAGAAGGGAAACGGTGTCGGGGGGGGAGAAGAGGGAAGCGGGGTCGGGAGGGGGACGGAAGCGGGGTCGGGAGGGGGAGGGAAGCGGGGTCGGGAGGCGAGAAGGAAGCGGGGCGGGGGGGGGGCGAGAGTGAAGCGGGGTCGGGAGGGGGAGGCAAGCGGGGTCGGGGGGGGAGGCAAGCGGGGCCGGGGGGGGAGGCAAGCGGGGTCGGGGGGGGGGGAGGCAAGCGGGGTCGGGGGAGGCAAGCGGGGTCGGGGGGGGGGGAGGCAAGCGGGGTCGGGGGGGGAGGCAAGCGGGGTCGGGGGGGGGGAGGCAAGCGGGGTCGGGGGGGGGAGGCAAGCGGGGTCGGGGGGGGAGGCAAGCGGGGTCGGGGGGGGGGGGAGGCAAGCGGGGTGGGGGGGGGGGAGGCAAGCGGGGTCGGGGTGGAGGCAAGCGGGGTCGGGGTGGAGGCAAGCGGGGTCGGGGTGGAGGCAAGCGGGGTCGGGGGGGAGCCAAGCGGAGTCGGGGGGGGGGGGGAGGGAAACGGAGTCGGGAATGCGGGGGGGGGGGGAGAAGCGGGGTCCAGGGGGGGGGGGGGAGGGAAGCGGGGCACGGGGCGGGGGGGGGGGGGGGAGCGGGGTCAGCAGGGGGGGGGGGGGGGGAGAAAGAGTGGGAAGCGGGGTCCGGGGGGGAGAAGGGAAACGGGGTCGGGGGGGGAGAGAGAAGGGAAACGGGGTCGGGGGGGGGGGGGAAGGGAAACGGGGTCGGGGGGGGGGGGGGAGAAGGGAAACGGGGTCGGGGGGGGGGGGGGAGAAGGGAAACGGTGTGGGGGGGGGGGAGAATAGGGAAGCGGTGTCGGGGGGGGGGAGAATAGGGAAGCGGGGTCGGGAGGGGGAGGGAAGCGGGGTCGGGAGGGGGAGGGAAGCGGGGTCGGGAGGGGGAGGGAAGCGGGGTCGGGAGGGGGAGGGAAGCGGGGCCGGGGGGGGGAGGGAAGCGGGGCCGGGGGGGGGGGGGGAGGGAAGCGGGGCCGGGGGGGGGGGCGAGAGTGAAGCGGGGGGGGGGGGGGGGAGAAGCGGGGTCCGGGGGGGGGGGGGGAGAAGCGGGGTCCGGGAGGGGCGGAGAGGGAAGCGGGGACCGGGAGGGGCGGAGAGGGAAGCGGGGTACGGCAGGGGCGGAGAGGGAAGGAGGGAAGCGGCAGGGGTGAGGGGGGGAGAAAAGAGGGATGCCGTGTTGGAGGTGGGGTGGGGGGGCAAGACGGAGGTGGGGGGGGGGGGAAGAGGGAGGTGGGGGGGGGGGGGAGAAGAGGGAGGTGGGGGGGGGGGAGAAGAGGGAGGTGGGGGGGGAAGAAGAGGGAGGTGGGGGGGGGGGAAGAAGAGGGAGGTGGGGGGGGGAAGAGGGAGGTGGGGGGGGGAAGAGGGAGGTGGGGGGGGAAGAGGGAGGTGGGGGGGGGAAGAGGGAGGTGGGGGGGGAAGAGGGAGGTGGGGGGGAAGAGGGAGGTGGGGGGGAAGAGGGAGGTGGGGGGGGGAAGAGGGAGGTGGGGGGGGGAAGAGGGAGGTGGGGGGGGGGAAGAGGGAGGTGGGGGGGGGAAGAGGGAGGTGGGGGGGGGGAAGAGGGAGGTGGGGGGGGGGAAGAGGGAGGTGGGGGGGGGGGAAGAGGGAGGTGGGGGGGGGAAGAGGGAGGTGGGGGGGGAAGAGGGAGGGGGAAGGGGGGGGAAGAGGGAGGGGGAAGAGGGAGGTGGGGGGGAAGAGGGAGGTGGGGGGGGAAGAGGGAGGTGGGGGGGGAGAAGAGGGAGGTGGGGTCGACGCCATTTGCTGCTGGATAAGGGGTGGAGGAGTGGCATTGGAGGGAGAAAGAGGTGGGATTGTGGTGGGGAAAGTTGGGGTGTTGGGGAGGGTCGTTTTTGTTGCTGTGATGGAAACACTCAGAACCCTCGCTCAAACCCCGCCTCACCCGCTTGAATGCCGCCCTCTCCCTTTGAAACCTGCGATCAGCTGGCCGGCTGCCCTTTGTCGACGGCCAGGCCCCACGTGACGGGAAGTGGAATCTGGATCAGTAGCCAGTCTGTACATGTGCTACGAATGACTGGAGTTTAGGAGATCCTGCCGTCCGCACTCTCGACCCAGTGGTAACAGTGAAGGTGGGGGCACAAAGCCAGCTTCAATGGAAGGTCAATGCTGGCAAAGAGCTTTGGGGATTCAGTGACCCTGAGAGTAAGGGGAGGAGGATGGGGTGGGGAATTGTGCAAGTTCGAGACGCTGGAGGCCAGTGAGTGATTGAACGGAGGAGTGGAAAGACATGGCACACACGCAGTGTGCAGGAGGGATGGCGCAGCGCAAGGAGACAGAACACAGGTTGGTTACACAGTCGGGACACTGATGGGTCGATTAACCATTTACTACAACAAGAGTGGCGCCTGCCACTCATACAGACAATGCAGTGAAATGTGGATTACAGAGCACGGTGTCACCTCCAACAGACAGCCCTGGAAAAACTCTCAGCTGGACAGCACTGCTTCCAGATCCAATGTTCACACCCAGGGAGACTGAAGCATCTCTGTCCTCCACCGCCACCGCCACCACCCCCCCCCCCCTCCCGTCCTGGCCCCTGCTGCTTCGCACAATCCTGAAGTCCTCCTTGACCAAGCTTGTGGTCAGCTGTCCGAATAGCTCCTCAGTGGCTCGGATTCAGTTACAGTTTGCTCGTCGCTCCAACGCGGAGCCCTGGGATGTTTCACTAGGTTAAACTCACTAAATAAATGTAAGTTGGTGTTGCGGTGTCAGTTCAGCCGTCAGCCAGGCCCCAGGTCTGACCCGCAGGCTGATCAATCATCAGCGCCTGGCAGCCGAGGAAGATCAGGGAGTCTCTCCCAATGCCAGACGGCCGTACTGATCCCGTCTACACAGCCGGAAAATCCGCATCCGGCTCCTGTTTCAGTTCCAACCCTTTTGCATCCTGGGGGGGTGCTGTGGGGCATTCTGGGGGTGCTGCGGCCGCGCTCACTGGAGTCTCCAGGTGGCTCTTACTCTTGTGAGCATTCACATTGTCCTTCTTCTCGAATCTCTTGCCACAAATGTCACAGGAGAACTGGTAGCCAGACTCGGCGTCGTGTTTCTTCATGTGCCAGTTCAGGGAAGCCTTCTGTCTGCAGGTAAATCCACAGATCTCACACCTGGACAGACAGAGAGGGAGAGAGAGAGAGAGAGAGAGTCAGACACAGAGCGTGAGTCAAAGACACAGTGAGTGACAAAGAAGAGTCGAGCAGAGGGGAGCAGGAAGCTCTGGGATGGGACCAGGGGATTCTGGTGCCCACCGGGGGCAGGGCGAGGGACCCGCACCCACTGTTGGGGGGCATAGGGACCTGCGCCCACCACCACGTGGGGCGGGAGGGGGGGGGTTCGGCAGCAATGGGGAGATTGGGTGGGGGTGGGAAGGTGTCCTGCGCCACGGAGAACTGGGCTGGAGGCCGGGGGACGATTAGCAAAGGAGAGATGGCGGCGAAGGAGAGCGGAGATTCCTGATGCCGCACTTACTGAAGTGGTTTTTCTCCAGTGTGGATCCTCCGGTGGATGATTAAGTTACTTGTTGTCCGGAATGCTCGAGCACAAAACTCACAAATATAATCCCGTTTGTCTGGGGGGGGAAAAAAAAAAATCACTGGAGTCACGAACAGAGTTAAAGAGGATTGACTACAGAGTGATGGAGACGGACGCTTGGCAGTAATTGAGGGCAATATATGGGAGAAGGGCAGGGAGGGGAGAGGGCGGGCATGGGGTGGGAGAAGGGCGGGGAGGGGAGGGGAGGGCGGGCGGGAGAGAGAGGGGAGGGCGGGCGGGAGAGAGAGGGGAGGGCGGGCGGGAGAGAGAGGGGAGGGGAGGGCGGGCGGGAGAGAGAGGGGAGGGCGGGCGGGGAGAGAGAGGGGAGGGCGGGCGGGAGAGAGAGGGGAGGGCGGGCAGGGGGAGAGAGGGGAGGGCGGGCAGGGGGGAGAGGGGAGGGCGGGCAGGGGGGAGAGGGGAGGGCGGGCAGGGGGGAGAGGGGAGGGCGGGCAGGGGGGAGAGGGGAGGGCGGGCAGGGGGGAGAGGGGAGGGCGGGCAGGGGGGAGAGGGGAGGGCGGGCAGGGGGGAGAGGGGAGGGCGGGCAGGGGGGAGAGGGGAGGGCGGGCAGGGGGGAGAGGGGAGGGCGGGCAGGGGGGAGAGGGGAGGGCGGGCAGGGGGGAGAGGGGAGGGCGGGCAGGGGGGAGAGGGGAGGGCGGGCAGGGGGGAGAGGGGAGGGCGGGCAGGGGGGAGAGGGGAGGGCGGGCAGGGGGGAGAGGGGAGGGCGGGCAGGGGGGAGAGGGGAGGGCGGGCAGAGGGGAGAGGGGAGGGCGGGCAGGGGGGAGAGGGGAGGGCGGGCAGGGGGGAGAGGGGAGGGCGGGCAGGGGGGAGAGGGGAGGGCGGGCAGGGGGGAGAGGGGAGGGCGGGCAGGGGGGAGAGGGGAGGGCGGGCAGGGGGGAGAGGGGAGGGCGGGCAGGGGGGAGAGGGGAGGGCGGGCAGGGGGGAGAGGGGAGGGCGGGCAGGGGGGAGAGGGGAGGGCGGGCAGGGGGGAGAGGGGAGGGCGGGCAGGGGGGAGAGGGGAGGGCGGGCAGGGGGGAGAGGGGAGGGCGGGCAGGGGGGAGAGGGGAGGGCGGGCAGGGGGGAGAGGGGAGGGCGGGCAGGGGGGAGAGGGGAGGGCGGGCAGGGGGGAGAGGGGAGGGCGGGCAGGGGGGAGAGGGGAGGGCGGGCAGGGGGGAGAGGGGAGGGCGGGCAGGGGGGAGAGGGGAGGGCGGGCAGGGGGGAGAGGGGAGGGCGGGCAGGGGGGAGAGGGGAGGGCGGGCAGGGGGGAGAGGGGAGGGCGGGCAGGGGGGAGAGGGGAGGGCGGGCAGGGGGGAGAGGGGAGGGCGGGCAGGGGGGAGAGGGGAGGGCGGGCAGGGGGGAGAGGGGGAGGGCGGGCAGGGGGGAGAGGGGAGGGCGGGCAGGGGGGAGAGGGGAGGGCGGGCAGGGGGGAGAGGGGAGGGCGGGCAGGGGGGAGAGGGGAGGGCGGGCAGGGGGGAGAGCGGGCAGGGGGGAGAGGGGAGGGCGGGCAGGGGGGAGAGGGGAGGGCGGGCAGGGGGGAGAGGGGAGGGCGGGCAGGGGGGAGAGGGGAGGGCGGGCAGGGGGGAGAGGGGAGGGCGGGCAGGGGGGAGAGGGGAGGGCGGGCAGGGGGGAGAGGGGAGGGCGGGCAGGGGGGAGAGGGGAGGGCGGGCAGGGGGGAGAGGGGAGGGCGGGCAGGGGGGAGAGGGGAGGGCGGGCAGGGGGGAGAGGGGAGGGCGGGCAGGGGGGAGAGGGGAGGGCGGGCAGGGGGGAGAGGGGAGGGCGGGCAGGGGGGAGAGGGGAGGGCGGGCAGGGGGGAGAGGGGAGGGCGGGCAGGGGGGAGAGGGGAGGGCGGGCAGGGGGAGAGGGGAGGGCGGGCAGGGGGGAGAGCGGGCAGGGGGGAGAGGGGAGGGCGGGCAGGGGGGAGAGGGGAGGGCGGGCAGGGGGGAGAGGGGAGGGCGGGCAGGGGGGAGAGGGGAGGGCGGGCAGGGGGGAGAGGGGAGGGCGGGCAGGGGGGAGAGGGGAGGGCGGGCAGGGGGGAGAGGGGAGGGCGGGCAGGGGGGAGAGGGGAGGGCGGGCAGGGGGGAGAGGGGAGGGCGGGCAGGGGGGAGAGGGGAGGGCGGGCAGGGGGGAGAGGGGAGGGCGGGCAGGGGGGAGAGGGGAGGGCGGGCAGGGGGGAGAGGGGAGGGCGGGCAGGGGGGAGAGGGGAGGGCGGGCAGGGGGGAGAGGGGAGGGCGGGCAGGGGGGAGAGGGGAGGGCGGGCAGGGGGGAGAGGGGAGGGCGGGCAGGGGGGAGAGGGGAGGGCGGGCAGGGGGGAGAGGGGAGGGCGGGCAGGGGGGAGAGGGGAGGGCGGGCAGGGGGGAGAGGGGAGGGCGGGCAGGGGGGAGAGGGGAGGGCGGGCAGGGGGGAGAGGGGAGGGCGGGCAGGGGGGAGAGGGGAGGGCGGGCAGGGGGGAGAGGGGAGGGCGGGCAGGGGGGAGAGGGGAGGGCGGGCAGGGGGGAGAGGGGAGGGCGGGCAGGGGGGAGAGGGGAGGGCGGGCAGGGGGGAGAGGGGAGGGCGGGCAGGGGGGAGAGGGGAGGGCGGGCAGGGGGGGAGAGGGGAGGGCGGGCAGGGGGGGGAGAGGGGAGGGCGGGCAGGGGGGGAGAGGGGAGGGCGGGCAGGGGGGAGAGGGGAGGGCGGGCAGGGGGGAGAGGGGAGGGCGGGCAGGGGGGAGAGGGGAGGGCGGGCAGGGGGGAGAGGGGAGGGCGGGCAGGGGGGAGAGGGGAGGGCGGGCAGGGGGGAGAGGGGAGGGCGGGCAGGGGGGAGAGGGGAGGGCGGGCAGGGGGGAGAGGGGAGGGCGGGCAGGGGGGAGAGGGGAGGGCGGGCAGGGGGGGAGAGGGGAGGGCGGGCAGGGGGGGAGAGGGGAGGGCGGGCAGGGGGGGAGAGGGGAGGGCGGGCAGGGGGGGAGAGGGGAGGGCGGGCGGGGGGGAGAGGGGAGGGCGGGCGGGGGGGAGAGGGGAGGGCGGGCGGGGGGGAGAGGGGAGGGCGGGCGGCGGGGAGAGGGGAGGGCGGGCGGGGGGGAGAGGGGAGGGCGGGCGGGGGGGAGAGGGGAGGGCGGGCGGGGGGGAGAGGGGAGGGCGGGCGGGGGGGAGAGGGGAGGGCGGGCGGGGGGGAGAGGGGAGGGCGGGCGGGGGGGAGAGGGGAGGGCGGGCGGGGGGGAGAGGGGAGGGCGGGCGGGGTGGAGAGGGGAGGGCGGGCGGGGAGAGGGGAGAGAGAGCGGGGAGCGGGAGAGAGAGCGGGGAGCGGGAGAGAGAGCGGGGAGCGGGAGAGAGAGCGGGGAGCGGGAGAGAGAGCGGGGAGCGGGAGAGAGAGCGGGGAGCGGGAGAGAGAGCGGGGAGCGGGAGAGAGAGCGGGGAGCGGGAGAGAGAGCGGGGAGCGGGAGAGAGAGCGGGGAGCGGGAGAGAGAGCGGGGAGCGGGAGAGAGAGCGGGGAGCGGGAGAGAGAGCGGGGAGCGGGAGAGAGAGCGGGGAGCGGGAGAGAGAGCGGGGAGCGGGAGAGAGAGCGGGGAGCGGGAGAGAGAGCGGGGAGCGGGAGAGAGAGCGGGGAGCGGGAGAGAGAGCGGGGAGCGGGAGAGAGAGCGGGGAGCGGGAGAGAGAGCGGGGAGCGGGAGAGAGAGCGGGGAGCGGGAGAGAGAGCGGGGAGCGGGAGAGAGAGCGGGGAGCGGGAGAGAGAGCGGGGAGCGGGAGAGAGAGCGGGGAGCGGGAGAGAGAGCGGGGAGCGGGAGAGAGCGGGGAGCGGGAGAGAGAGCGGGGAGCGGGAGAGAGAGCGGGGAGCGGGAGAGAGAGCGGGGAGCGGGAGAGAGAGCGGGGAGCGGGAGAGAGAGCGGGGAGCGGGAGAGAGAGCGGGGAGCGGGAGAGAGAGCGGGGAGCGGGAGAGAGAGCGGGGAGCGGGAGAGAGAGCGGGGAGCGGGAGAGAGAGCGGGGAGCGGGAGAGAGAGCGGGGAGCGGGAGAGAGAGCGGGGAGCGGGAGAGAGAGAGCGGGGAGCGGGAGAGAGAGAGCGGGGAGCGGGAGAGGGAGCGGGGAGCGGGAGAGAGAGCGGGGAGCGGGAGAGAGAGCGGGGAGCGGGAGAGAGAGCGGGGAGCGGGAGAGAGAGCGGGAGAGAGCGCAGGGAGCGTGTTAACTCTGTTGCGTTCACTTACCGCTGTGCAACTTCTCATGTTCTTTCAGATGCTTCTTAAAGTTGAACGAACGTCCGCACGATGGGTGGGAACAGGCAAAGGTCTTCTGTAGCAAGTGCTGGTACTTCATGTGGTGCTGAGGAGAAAACAGACAGCAAATGGGAAATAGTGGGTCGAGACCTACAGAGAGAGACTGTGAGTGACTGAGTTGGGGGAGACGGGGCGCGGGGAGACGGGGCGCGGGGGAGACGGGGCGCGGGGGAGACGGGGCGCGGGGGAGACGGGGCGCGGGGGAGACGGGGCGCGGGGGAGACGGGGCGCGGGGGAGACGGGGCGCGGGGGAGACGGGGCGCGGGGGAGACGGGGCGCGGGGGAGACGGGGCGCGGGGGAGACGGGGCGCGGGGGAGACGGGGCGCGGGGGAGACGGGGCGCGGGGGAGACGGGGCGCGGGGGAGACGGGGCGCGGGGGAGACGGGGCGCGGGGGAGACGGGGCGCGAGGGAGACGGGGCGCGAGGGAGACGGGGCGCGAGGGAGACGGGGCGCGAGGGAGACGGGGCGCGAGGGAGACGGGGCGCGAGGGAGACGGGGCGCGAGGGAGACGGGGCGCGAGGGAGACGGGGCGCGAGGGAGACGGGGCGCGAGGGAGACGGGGCGCGAGGGAGACGGGGCGCGAGGGAGACGGGGCGCGAGGGAGACGGGGCGCGAGGGAGACGGGGCGCGAGGGAGACGGGGCGCGAGGGAGACGGGGCGCGAGGGAGACGGGGCGCGAGGGAGACGGGGCGCGAGGGAGACGGGGCGCGAGGGAGACGGGGCGCGAGGGAGACGGGGCGCGAGGGAGACGGGGCGCGAGGGAGACGGGGCGCGAGGGAGACGGGGCGCGAGGGAGACGGGGCGCGAGGGAGACGGGGCGCGAGGGAGACGGGGCGCGAGGGAGACGGGGCGCGAGGGAGACGGGGCGCGAGGGAGACGGGGCGCGAGGGAGACGGGGCGCGAGGGAGACGGGGCGCGAGGGAGACGGGGCGCGAGGGAGACGGGGCGCGAGGGAGACGGGGCGCGAGGGAGACGGGGCGCGAGGGAGACGGGGCGCGAGGGAGACGGGGCGCGAGGGAGACGGGGCGCGAGGGAGACGGGGCGCGAGGGAGACGGGGCGCGAGGGAGACGGGGCGCGAGGGAGACGGGGCGCGAGGGAGACGGGGCGCGAGGGAGACGGGGCGCGAGGGAGACGGGGCGCGAGGGAGACGGGGCGCGAGGGAGACGGGGCGCGAGGGAGACGGGGCGCGAGGGAGACGGGGCGCGAGGGAGACGGGGCGCGAGGGAGACGGGGCGCGAGGGAGACGGGGCGCGAGGGAGACGGGGCGCGAGGGAGACGGGGCGCGAGGGAGACGGGGCGCGAGGGAGACGGGGCGCGAGGGAGACGGGGCGCGAGGGAGACGGGGCGCGAGGGAGACGGGGCGCGAGGGAGACGGGGCGCGAGGGAGACGGGGCGCGAGGGAGACGGGGCGCGAGGGAGACGGGGGCGCGAGGGAGACGGGGCGCGAGGGAGACGGGGCGCGAGGGAGACGGGGCGCGAGGGAGACGGGGCGCGAGGGAGACGGGGCGCGAGGGAGACGGGGCGCGAGGGAGACGGGGCGCGAGGGAGACGGGGCGCGAGGGAGACGGGGCGCGAGGGAGACGGGGCGCGAGGGAGACGGGGCGCGAGGGAGACGGGGCGCGAGGGAGACGGGGCGCGAGGGAGACGGGGCGCGAGGGAGACGGGGCGCGAGGGAGACGGGGCGCGAGGGAGACGGGGCGCGAGGGAGACGGGGCGCGAGGGAGACGGGGCGCGAGGGAGACGGGGCGCGAGGGAGACGGGGCGCGAGGGAGACGGGGCGCGAGGGAGACGGGGCGCGAGGGAGACGGGGCGCGAGGGAGACGGGGCGCGAGGGAGACGGGGCGCGAGGGAGACGGGGCGCGAGGGAGACGGGGCGCGAGGGAGACGGGGCGCGAGGGAGACGGGGCGCGAGGGAGACGGGGCGCGAGGGAGACGGGGCGCGAGGGAGACGGGGCGCGAGGAGACGGGGCGCGAGGGAGACGGGGCGCGAGGGAGACGGGGCGCGAGGGAGACGGGGCGCGAGGGAGACGGGGCGCGAGGGAGACGGGGCGCGAGGGAGACGGGGCGCGAGGGAGACGGGGCGCGAGGGAGACGGGGCGCGAGGGAGACGGGGCGCGAGGGAGACGGGGCGCGAGGGAGACGGGGCGCGAGGGAGACGGGGCGCGAGGGAGACGGGGCGCGAGGGAGACGGGGCGCGAGGGAGACGGGGCGCGAGGGAGACGGGGCGCGAGGGAGACGGGGCGCGAGGGAGACGGGGCGCGAGGGAGACGGGGCGCGAGGGAGACGGGGCGCGAGGGAGACGGGGCGCGAGGGAGACGGGGCGCGAGGGAGACGGGGCGCGAGGGAGACGGGGCGCGAGGGAGACGGGGCGCGAGGGAGACGGGGCGCGAGGGAGACGGGGCGCGAGGGAGACGGGGCGCGAGGGAGACGGGGCGCGAGGGAGACGGGGCGCGAGGGAGACGGGGCGCGAGGGAGACGGGGCGCGAGGGAGACGGGGCGCGAGGGAGACGGGGCGCGAGGGAGACGGGGCGCGAGGGAGACGGGGCGCGAGGGAGACGGGGCGCGAGGGAGACGGGGCGCGAGGGAGACGGGGCGCGAGGGAGACGGGGCGCGAGGGAGACGGGGCGCGAGGGAGACGGGGCGCGAGGGAGACGGGGCGCGAGGGAGACGGGGCGCGAGGGAGACGGGGCGCGAGGGAGACGGGGCGCGAGGGAGACGGGGCGCGAGGGAGACGGGGCGCGAGGGAGACGGGGCGCGAGGGAGACGGGGCGCGAGGGAGACGGGGCGCGAGGGAGACGGGGCGCGAGGGAGACGGGGCGCGAGGGAGACGGGGCGCGCGAGGGAGACGGGGCGCGAGGGAGACGGGGCGCGAGGGAGACGGGGCGCGAGGGAGACGGGGCGCGAGGGAGACGGGGCGCGAGGGAGACGGGGCGCGAGGGAGACGGGGCGCGAGGGAGACGGGGCGCGAGGGAGACGGGGCGCGAGGGAGACGGGGCGCGAGGGAGACGGGGCGCGAGGAGACGGGGCGCGAGGGAGACGGGGCGCGAGGGAGACGGGGCGCGAGGGAGACGGGGCGCGAGGGAGACGGGGCGCGAGGGAGACGGGGCGCGAGGGAGACGGGGCGCGAGGGAGACGGGGCGCGAGGGAGACGGGGCGCGAGGGAGACGGGGCGCGAGGGAGACGGGGCGCGAGGGAGACGGGGCGCGAGGGAGACGGGGCGCGAGGGAGACGGGGCGCGAGGGAGACGGGGCGCGAGGGAGACGGGGCGCGAGGGAGACGGGGCGCGAGGGAGACGGGGCGCGAGGGAGACGGGGCGCGAGGGAGACGGGGCGCGAGGGAGACGGGGCGCGAGGGAGACGGGGCGCGAGGGAGACGGGGCGCGAGGGAGACGGGGCGCGAGGGAGACGGGGCGCGAGGGAGACGGGGCGCGAGGGAGACGGGGCGCGAGGGAGACGGGGCGCGAGGGAGACGGGGCGCGAGGGAGACGGGGCGCGAGGGAGACGGGGCGCGAGGGAGACGGGGCGCGAGGGAGACGGGGCGCGAGGGAGACGGGGCGCGAGGGAGACGGGGCGCGAGGGAGACGGGGCGCGAGGGAGACGGGGCGCGAGGGAGACGGGGCGCGAGGGAGACGGGGCCGCGAGGGAGACGGGGCGCGAGGGAGACGGGGCGCGAGGGAGACGGGGCGCGAGGGAGACGGGGCGCGAGGGAGACGGGGCGCGAGGGAGACGGGGCGCGAGGGAGACGGGGCGCGAGGGAGACGGGGCGCGAGGGAGACGGGGCGCGAGGGAGACGGGGCGCGAGGGAGACGGGGCGCGAGGGAGACGGGGCGCGAGGGAGACGGGGCGCGAGGGAGACGGGGCGCGAGGGAGACGGGGCGCGAGGGAGACGGGGCGCGAGGGAGACGGGGCGCGAGGGAGACGGGGCGCGAGGGAGACGGGGCGCGAGGGAGACGGGGCGCGAGGGAGACGGGGCGCGAGGGAGACGGGGCGCGAGGGAGACGGGGCGCGAGGGAGACGGGGCGCGAGGGAGACGGGGCGCGAGGGAGACGGGGCGCGAGGGAGACGGGGCGCGAGGGAGACGGGGCGCGAGGGAGACGGGGCGCGAGGGAGACGGGGCGCGAGGGAGACGGGGCGCGAGGGAGACGGGGCGCGAGGGAGACGGGGCGCGAGGGAGACGGGGCGCGAGGGAGACGGGGCGCGAGGGAGACGGGGCGCGAGGGAGACGGGGCGCGAGGGAGACGGGGCGCGAGGGAGACGGGGGCGCGAGGGAGACGGGGCGCGAGGGAGACGGGGCGCGAGGGAGACGGGGCGCGAGGGAGACGGGGCGCGAGGGAGACGGGGCGCGAGGGAGACGGGGCGCGAGGGAGACGGGGCGCGAGGGAGACGGGGCGCGAGGGAGACGGGGCGCGAGGGAGACGGGGCGCGAGGGAGACGGGGCGCGAGGGAGACGGGGCGCGAGGGAGACGGGGCGCGAGGGAGACGGGGCGCGAGGGAGACGGGGGCGCGAGGGAGACGGGGGCGCGAGGGAGAGGGGGCGCGAGGGAGAGGGGGCGCGAGGGAGAGGGGGCGCGAGGGAGAGGGGCGCGAGGGAGAGGGGGCGCGAGGGAGAGGGGGCGCGAGGGAGAGGGGGCGCGAGGGAGAGGGGGCGCGAGGGAGAGGGGGCGAGGGAGAGGGGGCGCGAGGGAGAGGGGGGCGCGAGGGAGAGGGGGCGCGAGGGAGAGGGGGCGCGAGGGAGAGGGGGCGCGAGGGAGAGGGGGCGCGAGGGAGAGGGGGCGCGAGGGAGAGGGGGCGCGAGGGAGAGGGGGCGCGAGGGAGAGGGGGCGCGAGGGAGAGGGGGCGCGAGGGAGAGGGGGCGCGAGGGAGAGGGGGCGCGAGGGAGAGGGGGCGCGAGGGAGAGGGGGCGCGAGGGAGAGGGGGCGCGAGGGAGAGGGGGCGCGAGGGAGAGGGGGGCGCGAGGGAGAGGGGGCGCGAGGGAGAGGGGGCGCGAGGGAGAGGGGGCGCGAGGGAGAGGGGGCGCGAGGGAGAGGGGGCGCGAGGGAGAGGGGGCGCGAGGGAGAGGGGGCGCGAGGGAGAGGGGGCGCGAGGGAGAGGGGGCGCGAGGGAGAGGGGGCGCGAGGGAGAGGGGGCGCGAGGGAGAGGGGGCGCGAGGGGAGGGGGAGGGGGGGCGCGAGGGAGAGGGGGCGCGAGGGAGAGGGGGCGCGAGGGAGAGGGGGCGCGAGGGAGAGGGGGCGCGAGGGAGAGGGGGCGCGAGGGAGAGGGGGCGCGAGGGAGAGGGGGCGCGAGGGAGAGGGGGGCGCGAGGAGAGGGGGCGCGAGGGAGAGGGGGCGCGAGGGAGAGGGGGCGCGAGGGAGAGGGGGCGCGAGGGAGAGGGGGCGCGAGGGAGAGGGGGCGCGAGGGAGAGGGGGCGCGAGGGAGAGGGGGCGCGAGGGAGAGGGGGCGCGAGGGAGAGGGGGCGCGAGGGAGAGGGGGCGCGAGGGAGAGGGGGCGCGAGGGAGAGGGGGCGCGAGGGAGAGGGGGCGCGAGGGAGAGGGGGCGCGAGGGAGAGGGGGCGCGAGGGAGAGGGGCGCGAGGGAGAGGGGGCGCGAGGAGAGGGGGCGCGAGGGAGAGGGGGCGCGAGGGAGAGGGGGCGCGAGGGAGAGGGGGCGCGAGGGAGAGGGGGCGCGAGGGAGAGGGGGCGCGAGGGAGAGGGGGCGCGAGGGAGAGGGGGCGCGAGGGAGAGGGGGCGCGAGGGAGAGGGGGCGCGAGGGAGAGGGGGCGCGAGGGAGAGGGGGCGCGAGGGAGAGGGGGCGCGAGGGAGAGGGGGCGCGAGGGAGAGGGGGCGCGAGGGAGAGGGGGCGCGAGGGAGAGGGGGCGCGAGGGAGAGGGGGCGCGAGGGAGAGGGGGCGCGAGGGAGAGGGGGCGCGAGGGAGAGGGGGCGCGAGGGAGAGGGGGCGCGAGGGAGAGGGGGCGCGAGGGAGAGGGGGCGCGAGGGAGAGGGGGCGCGAGGGAGAGGGGGCGCGAGGGAGAGGGGGCGCGAGGGAGAGGGGGGCGCGAGGGAGAGGGGGCGCGAGGGAGACGGGGCGCGAGGGAGACGGGGCGCGAGGGAGACGGGGCGCGAGGGAGACGGGGGCGCGAGGGAGACGGGGCGCGAGGGAGAGGGGGCGCGAGGGAGAGGGGGCGCGAGGGAGAGGGGGCGCGAGGGAGAGGGGGCGCGAGGGAGAGGGGGCGCGAGGGAGAGGGGGCGCGAGGGAGGGGGCGCGAGGGAGAGGGGGCGCGAGGGAGAGGGGGCGCGAGGGAGAGGGGGCGCGAGGGAGAGGGGGCGCGAGGGAGAGGGGGCGCGAGGGAGAGGGGGCGCGAGGGAGAGGGGGCGCGAGGGAGAGGGGGGCGCGAGGGAGAGGGGGCGCGAGGGAGAGGGGGCGCGAGGGAGAGGGGGCGCGAGGGAGAGGGGGCGCGAGGGAGAGGGGGCGCGAGGGAGAGGGGGCGCGAGGGAGAGGGGGCGCGAGGGAGAGGGGGCGCGAGGGAGAGGGGGCGCGAGGGAGAGGGGGCGCGAGGGAGAGGGGGCGCGAGGGAGAGGGGGCGCGAGGGAGACGGGGCGCGAGGGAGACGGGGCGCGAGGGAGACGGGGCGCGAGGGAGACGGGGCGCGAGGGAGAGGGGGCGCGAGGGAGAGGGGGCGCGAGGGAGAGGGGGCGCGAGGGAGAGGGGGCGCGAGGGAGAGGGGGCGCGAGGGAGAGGGGGCGCGAGGGAGAGGGGGCGCGAGGGAGAGGGGGCGCGAGGGAGAGGGGGCGCGAGGGAGAGGGGGCGCGAGGGAGAGGGGGCGCGAGGGAGAGGGGGCGCGAGGGAGACGGGGCGCGAGGGAGACGGGGCGCGAGGGAGACGGGGCGCGAGGGAGACGGGGCGCGAGGGTATTACAGAGGGGGTACACGGAGAAGGATTCCTGGGTATTTGTAATAATGAAAAGATTCTGCAGTGTAGATACAGGTGCTTTTTCACATGCTGGGCATCACTTCAAGTTAAAGCAGCACATTCACAAGTAACGGCAGAAAACACACCCAGGACAGGTGAACCTGGAAATCGCTCCCTCCTAACGCTCTCCGACTAACTGCATATTTCAAAATGGAGATCAGCCTTTTGGATTTAGGCCAAGGATGAAGGCTCCTCCAGCGTGGTGGAGAGCATAACATCCAAATCAGCTCTGATCGAATTGAGTTGTGGAACAGGGTTGAGGGGCTGATTGGCCTCCTGGGTTCGGCCTACAGGATTTCTGTGGTCTTTTATTGGGGCTGAATTCATTCACTCAGTTTGTGAGTTCCACCTACCTTCAGGTACTGCCGGTTGGAGACAATCTTCCCACAGCCCTCAAACTCGCAGCGAAGAATCTCCTTTGGTGCTTTCTTCCTGAAGGAACGAATATACAGCAGTCAGGAATTGGCAAGGTAGCTGGAGAGAGGGGGGGCTGCCGCCAGGGCGGGGAGGGGGGCGGTGACGGGGAGGGGGGCGGTGACGGGGGAGGGGGGCGGTGACGGGGAGGGGGGAGGGGGCGGTGACGGGGAGGGGGGAGGGGGAGGTGACGGGGAGGGGGGAGGGGGAGGTGACGGGGAGGGGGGAGGGGGAGGTGACGGGGAGGGGGGAGGGGGAGGTGACGGGGAGGGGGGAGGGGGAGGTGACGGGGAGGGGGGAGGGGGGAGGTGACGGGGAGGGGGGAGGGGGAGGTGACGGGGAGGGGGGGAGGGGGAGGTGACGGGGAGGGGGGAGGGGGAGGTGACGGGGAGGGGGGAGGGGGAGGTGACGGGGAGGGGGGAGGGGGAGGTGACGGGGAGGGGGGAGGGGAGGTGACGGGGAGGGGGGAGGGGGGAGGTGACGGGGAGGGGGGAGGGGGAGGTGACGGGGAGGGGGGAGGGGGAGGTGACGGGGAGGGGGGAGGTGACGGGGAGGGGGGAGGTGACGGGGAGGGGGGAGGTGACGGGGAGGGGGGAGGTGACGGGGAGGGGGGAGGTGACGGGGAGGGGGGAGGTGACGGGGAGGGGGGAGGTGACGGGGAGGGGGGAGGTGACGGGGAGGGGGGAGGTGACGGGGAGGGGGGAGGTGACGGGGAGGGGGGAGGTGACGGGGAGGGGGGAGGTGACGGGGAGGGGGGAGGTGACGGGGAGGGGGGAGGTGACGGGGAGGGGGGAGGTGACGGGGAGGGGGGAGGTGACGGGGAGGGGGGAGGTGACGGGGAGGGGGGAGGTGACGGGGAGGGGGGAGGTGACGGGGAGGGGGGAGGTGACGGGGAGGGGGGAGGTGACGGGGAGGGGGGAGGTGACGGGGAGGGGGGAGGTGACGGGGAGGGGGGAGGTGACGGGGAGGGGGGAGGTGACGGGGAGGGGGGAGGTGACGGGGAGGGGGGGAGGTGACGGGGAGGGGGGAGGTGACGGGGAGGGGGGAGGTGACGGGGAGGGGGGGAGGTGACGGGGAGGGGGGAGGTGATGGGGAGGAGCGGGGGGCTGAGGATAGCGCCTACGGGAGAAGCACCTCGGTGTTGGGAGGGGGATGGGCCCATGTGTAACATTGGGTTAGACCGACCTGATTTTCTTTGTGGGAATCTGTGAGTCATCGCTCTGCTCCCTACGGGTTGGCCTGAAAGAGAGAAAAGCATCAACTGTGCGTCTCCGGGGACAGGGAGCATCACCGCGAGAGAGCACGAGAGAGAGAAGCGAGAGAGAACAAGAACGAGAGTGAGAGAACGAGAGTCAGAGAACGAGAGCGAGAGAGATAGAGAGAGAGACAGAGATACACAGTGGCAGACTGGGGGTGAGAACCGGGGGGGGCGGCCAGAGGCGCGGGGGAGGGGGCGGGAGACGGGGGAGGAAAGGGCGCGAGACGGGGGAGGAAAGGGCGCGAGACGGGGAGGAAAGGGCGCGAGACGGGGAGGAAAGGGCGCGAGACGGGGAGGAAAGGGCGCGAGACGGGGAGGAAAGGCGCGAGACGGGGAGGAAAGGGCGCGAGACGGGGAGGAAAGGGCGCGAGACGGGGAGGAAAGGGCGCGAGACGGGGGAGGAAAGGGCGCGAGACGGGGAGGAAAGGGCGCGAGACGGGGAGGAAAGGGCGCGAGACGGGGAGGAAAGGGCGCGAGGCGGGGAGGAAAGGGCGCGAGGCGGGGAGGAAAGGGCGCGAGGCGGGGAGGAAAGGGCGCGAGGCGGGGAGGAAAGGGCGCGAGGCGGGGAGGAAAGGGCGCGAGACGGGGAGGAAAGGGCGCGAGACGGGGAGGAAAGGGCGCGAGACGGGGAGGAAAGGGCGCGAGACGGGGAGGAAAGGGCGCGAGACGGGGAGGAAAGGGCGCGAGACGGGGAGGAAAGGGCGCGAGACGGGGAGGAAAGGGCGCGAGACGGGGAGGAAAGGGCGCGAGACGGGGAGGAAAGGGCGCGAGACGGGGAGGAAAGGGCGCGAGACGGGGAGGAAAGGGCGCGAGACGGGGAGGAAAGGGCGCGAGACGGGGAGGAAAGGGCGCGAGACGGGGAGGAAAGGGCGCGAGACGGGGAGGAAAGGGCGCGAGACGGGGAGGAAAGGGCGCGAGACGGGGAGGAAAGGGCGCGAGACGGGGAGGAAAGGGCGCGAGACGGGGAGGAAAGGGCGCGAGACGGGGAGGAAAGGGCGCGAGACGGGGAGGAAAGGGCGCGAGACGGGGAGGAAAGGGCGCGAGACGGGGAGGAAAGGGCGCGAGACGGGGAGGAAAGGGCGCGAGACGGGGAGGAAAGGGCGCGAGACGGGGAGGAAAGGGCGCGAGACGGGGAGGAAAGGGCGCGAGACGGGGAGGAAAGGGCGCGAGACGGGGAGGAAAGGGCGCGAGACGGGGAGGAAAGGGCGCGAGACGGGGAGGAAAGGGCGCGAGACGGGGAGGAAAGGGCGCGAGACGGGGAGGAAAGGGCGCGAGACGGGGAGGAAAGGGCGCGAGACGGGGAGGAAAGGGCGCGAGACGGGGAGGAAAGGGCGCGAGACGGGGAGGAAAGGGCGCGAGACGGGGAGGAAAGGGCGCGAGACGGGGAGGAAAGGGCGCGAGACGGGGAGGAAAGGGCGCGAGACGGGGAGGAAAGGGCGCGAGACGGGGAGGAAAGGGCGCGAGACGGGGAGGAAAGGGCGCGAGACGGGGAGGAAAGGGCGCGAGACGGGGAGGAAAGGGCGCGAGACGGGGAGGAAAGGGCGCGAGACGGGGAGGAAAGGGCGCGAGACGGGGAGGAAAGGGCGCGAGACGGGGAGGAAAGGGCGCGAGACGGGGAGGAAAGGGCGCGAGACGGGGAGGAAAGGGCGCGAGACGGGGAGGAAAGGGCGCGAGACGGGGAGGAAAGGGCGCGAGACGGGGAGGAAAGGGCGCGAGACGGGGAGGAAAGGGCGCGAGACGGGGAGGAAAGGGCGCGAGACGGGGAGGAAAGGGCGCAAGACGGGGAGGAAAGGGCGCAAGACGGGGAGGAAAGGGCGCAAGACGGGGAGGAAAGGGCGCAAGACGGGGAGGAAAGGGCGCAAGACGGGGAGGAAAGGGCGCAAGACGGGGAGGAAAGGGCGCAAGACGGGGGGGGGAAAGGGCGCAAGACGGGGGGGGGAAAGGGCGCAAGACGGGGGGGGGGAAAAGGGCGCAAGACGGGGGGGGGGAAAGGGCGCAAGACGGGGGGGGGAAAGGGCGCAAGACGGGGGGGGGAAAGGGCGCAAGACGGGGGGGGGAAAGGGCGCAAGACGGGGGGAAGGGCGCAAGTCGGGGGGAAAGGGCGCAAGACGGGGGGAAAGGGCGCAAGACGGGGGGGGAAAGGGCGCAAGACGGGGGGGGAAAGGGCGCAAGACGGGGGGGAAAGGGCGCAAGACGGGGGGGGAAAGGGCGCAAGACGGGGGGGAAAGGGCGCAAGACGGGGGGGAAAGGGCGCAAGACGGGGGGGGAAAGGGCGCAAGACGGGGGGGAAAGGGCGCAAGACGGGGGGGAAAGGGCGCAAGACGGGGGGGGAAAGGGCGCAAGACGGGGGGAAAGGGCGCAAGACGGGGGGGAAAGGGCGCAAGACGGGGGGGAAAGGGCGCAAGACGGGGGGGAAAGGGCGCAAGACGGGGGGGAAAGGGCGCAAGACGGGGGGGAAAGGGCGCAAGACGGGGGGGAAAGGGCGCAAGACGGGGGGGAAAGGGCGCAAGACGGGGGGAAAGGGCGCAAGACGGGGGGGAAAGGGCGCAAGACGGGGGGGAAAGGGCGCAAGACGGGGGGGAAAGGGCGCAAGACGGGGGGGAAAGGGCGCAAGACGGGGGGGAAAGGGCGCAAGACGGGGGGGAAAGGGCGCAAGACGGGGGGGGAAAGGGCGCAAGACGGGGGGGGAAAGGGCGCAAGACGGGGGGGGAAAGGGCGCAAGACGGGGGGGAAAGGGCGCAAGACGGGGGGGAAAGGGCGCAAGACGGGGGGGAAAGGGCGCAAGACGGGGGGGAAAGGGCGCAAGACGGGGGGGAAAGGGCGCAAGACGGGGGGGAAAGGGCGCAAGACGGGGGGGAAAGGGCGCAAGACGGGGGGGAAAGGGCGCAAGACGGGGGGGAAAGGGCGCAAGACGGGGGGGAAAGGGCGCAAGACGGGGGGGAAAGGGCGCAAGACGGGGGGAAAGGGCGCAAGACGGGGGGGAAAGGGCGCAAGACGGGGGGGAAAGGGCGCAAGACGGGGGGGAAAGGGCGCAAGACGGGGGGGAAAGGGCGCAAGACGGGGGGGAAAGGGCGCAAGACGGGGGGAAAGGGCGCAAGACGGGGGGGAAAGGGCGCAAGACGGGGGGGAAAGGGCGCAAGACGGGGGGGAAAGGGCGCAAGACGGGGGGGAAAGGGCGCAAGACGGGGGGGAAAGGGCGCAAGACGGGGGGGAAAGGGCGCAAGACGGGGGGGAAAGGGCGCAAGACGGGGGGGGAAAGGGCGCAAGACGGGGGGGAAAGGGCGCAAGACGGGGGGAAAGGGCGCAAGACGGGGGGAAAGGGCGCAAGACGGGGGGGAAAGGGCGCAAGACGGGGGGGAAAGGGCGCAAGACGGGGGGGAAAGGGCGCAAGACGGGGGGGAAAGGGCGCAAGACGGGGGGGGAAAGGGCGCAAGACGGGGGGGAAAGGGCGCAAGACGGGGGGGAAAGGGCGCAAGACGGGGGGGAAAGGGCGCAAGACGGGGGGGAAAGGGCGCAAGACGGGGGGGAAAGGGCGCAAGACGGGGGGAAAGGGCGCAAGACGGGGGGGAAAGGGCGCAAGACGGGGGGGAAAGGGCGCAAGACGGGGGGGGAAAGGGCGCAAGACGGGGGGGGAAAGGGCGCAAGACGGGGGGGAAGGGCGCAAGACGGGGGGGGAAGGGCGCAAGACGGGGGGGAAAGGGCGCAAGACGGGGGGGAAAGGGCGCAAGACGGGGGGGAAAGGGCGCAAGACGGGGGGAAAGGGCGCAAGACGGGGGGGAAAGGGCGCAAGACGGGGGGGAAAGGGCGCAAGACGGGGGGGAAAGGGCGCAAGACGGGGGGGAAAGGGCGCAAGACGGGGGGGAAAGGGCGCAAGACGGGGGGGAAAGGGCGCAAGACGGGGGGGAAAGGGCGCAAGACGGGGGGGAAAGGGCGCAAGACGGGGGGGAAAGGGCGCAAGACGGGGGGGAAAGGGCGCAAGACGGGGGGGAAAGGGCGCAAGACGGGGGGGGAAAGGGCGCAAGACGGGGGGGAAAGGGCGCAAGACGGGGGGGAAAGGGCGCAAGACGGGGGGGGAAAGGGCGCAAGACGGGGGGGAAAGGGCGCAAGACGGGGGGGAAAGGGCGCAAGACGGGGGGGAAAGGGCGCAAGACGGGGGGGAAAGGGCGCAAGACGGGGGGAAAGGGCGCAAGACGGGGGGGAAAGGGCGCAAGACGGGGGGGAAAGGGCGCAAGACGGGGGGGAAAGGGCGCAAGACGGGGGGGAAAGGGCGCAAGACGGGGGGGAAAGGGCGCAAGACGGGGGGGAAAGGGCGCAAGACGGGGGGGAAAGGGCGCAAGACGGGGGGGAAAGGGCGCAAGACGGGGGGAAAGGGCGCAAGACGGGGGGGAAAGGGCGCAAGACGGGGGGGAAAGGGCGCAAGACGGGGGGGAAAGGGCGCAAGACGGGGGGGAAAGGGCGCAAGACGGGGGGGAAAGGGCGCAAGACGGGGGGGAAAGGGCGCAAGACGGGGGGGAAAGGGCGCAAGACGGGGGGAAAGGGCGCAAGACGGGGGGGAAAGGGCGCAAGACGGGGGGAAAGGGCGCAAGACGGGGGGAAAGGGCGCAAGACGGGGGGGAAAGGGCGCAAGACGGGGGGGAAAGGGCGCAAGACGGGGGGGAAAGGGCGCAAGACGGGGGGGGAAAGGGCGCAAGACGGGGGGAAAGGGCGCAAGACGGGGGGGAAAGGGCGCAAGACGGGGGGGAAAGGGCGCAAGACGGGGGGGAAAGGGCGCAAGACGGGGGGGGAAAGGGCGCAAGACGGGGGGGAAAGGGCGCAAGACGGGGGGGAAAGGGCGCAAGACGGGGGGGAAAGGGCGCAAGACCGGGGGGGAAAGGGCGCAAGACGGGGGGGGAAAGGGCG